>NC_141139.1:130878206-131180706 GCF_053477565.2 Lygodium microphyllum | reverse complement strand
CTTAATCGTACTCTTGTCTTGATTCTGATTGATAAGAAATAAATTTGTAAGAAGGGTAAGTCATGCAATCAATGAGTCACTCATTTGCAGAGGTAACCCTTTTCCCATCCCATTTTCCTTATTGATCATGCATATCATGAAAGGCCCAATCCTCAATTTGTAAATGCATATCATGCTAGTTGCTTAATAATAAATGTTTGCCATGTATATTCTGGGTGAGGAAAAGCCCGATACCAGGCGAGGTGGCAAGATAAAAGAGGGGTGACCCCCCCTTGCCATCAAAGATCCTGAAGGGGTGCACAACCCGGCCCAGGGGGAATTTTGCCCACCTCTTGATGATTTGGAGCCCAAAAATTTCTTGCAGGTACAGGTACACTTGAATAAATAGCCCGAGCCCCGATCATTTACATTCCACAACCTTGTAGATGTATTGGTAATGACATGTATCACTTGGGAATGTATGGTGGATGTATGCAATGATGGGGAGTATGCAGTCAAGAAATGGTCTCAGCAAGAGAGCTATTGATGCAAATGATGTATGGCTCTATGTCGCATTGAGAACCACCATTGAGGCCTAGGATGTCTTGGAATAAGAACCTCAGCATTGGGATAATGTATGCTCATTGAAGGAGTTCTTGTGGGGTGTTGCAGACAGCTAGTAGTCAGCCTGCAAAAGTCAATTACAAAAAATCCTTCTTGTGTGACTGAGTGAAAAGAAAATAGCTTGATTCAAAGAGGGCATCCTACCCTTCAATCTGAACCAAAATCTCCCCATTCCGCCCTACGGTTTGGGAGATACACCCAATTTTGTGCTCAGAGGTACTGTGGGATAGGCAGCAGTCCTACACAGTTAGCCCACAAAAGTCAATTACAGTAAAGTCCTGATCATTTATTGTCAGAGATAGTTTTACATAGACTCATAGAGGGAATCAAGACCTTTAATTTGAATCAGAAAGTTTGGCGATCGGAGCTTCCTAGTTCAAGATATTGCCATTTCTATAATAGGGGGTCTAGTGGACTGCACTTAGGATGGCAGGCCACAAGGGAAAGGCAAAGGCCGAAGATGACTTCCAACGTGAAATAAGGGACTCTCGTGCCTCAATAAATGATCCTAGCTCAGCCCAAGAGGATCAAGAAGCTATGTTTGATGATAGTGCCCTCGGGATGGACCCCTTGTCTATGCTTAACCATACTCTATGCCAATATGAGACCCATCATGCCGATCGGCATCGAGAATTGGAACAATGCCATAGGGAGATGGAAACCCATCAAGATCAGTGTCATTCCAAGAAGATGGCCAAGATGGACTTACTCATTGAGCGAATGGGCGCCCTCATCCCCGCCCTCCTCGGATCGGCCCAAGGAGCATGTCCCTCCCCGTGAGGCCAACTGCCCTCCTCCCTTGGAGACCAACCATAACCCACAAGGTTTTGGTGGCACCCATGGCTTTCCCCATAGCACTTATGAGATGGACGAGCCCTCCACTTGACATGATGAACCCATCCTTCCCTCCCCCATTACAAACTCTTCAAGCCTATCCTTGGGACAGCAACTCCCCCGTAATGGAAGCTATATGCATACTCATGGGAATGGCCAGCAAGGGCCTAATGCAAATTTTGGGCAGCATGGAATGCAAGGTGTACATGGGAAACATGCACATGGCAATGGGTAGTATGCACATGGAAATTTTGGGCAGCAAGGCCCTAATGTTCAGCCTAGTTTGCATTCAATGCATGGGCAGCATGGTCATTTTGGACAGCAAAGTCCTAATGTGCAATTTGGTCCTCATGTAATGCATGGGAAACATGGCCCACATGGAAATTTTAGATAGCCAGAGTTTGGACAGCATGGCATATATGGGCAGCACAACATATATGGGAAGCATGTAGCACATGGCATACATGGGCAGCAAGGCCCAAATGAGCTGTGTGAAAAGATTGTGTTTGCTAAGTTTAATGGGCAGTCCTCATCCCCGGCTGAATAAGAGGAATGGACCTCTAAATTGGAAGTCTATTTTCTCATTTATCCCCGTACCGATAAGGAAAATATTATTTTTTTCTCCCTTCACCTGGAGGGCTTTGCCCACACATGGTGGAGATTTATTCAAAGAGAAAACCAACAGTTTCATGATTGGGAAGATTTCAAGATGCATATAGTGCAAGTTTTTGTCTCCCTAGTAGAGAAAGAACGTTAAGGTACCCATTCGATCAGAGAAATCCCATCGTGAGGGAGTATACCAACCAGTTTATGAACCTATCCATGTATATAGAGGCCATTAGTGATGAGGCCAAATTGCATAAATACATTTATGGGCTAGATGCGCATCTTTCAACTAATGTAATGGCTCAAAAGCTAGCCACTTTGTTTGCAGCCATATAATTGGCCGAACAGTATGGTCGGAAATATCGTCGCAATGAGGGCATGCATCCAATTTCAGGACAGCAAAGATACCCTACTAGGTAGCCCCCCTATGCTGGTAATTATCGCAGCAACAATGCAGTGAATGGTAGCCCCAAAATCCCCACCTACCCCACTTTTAATGCTGAAAGGAAATATGGCAGTTTTGGGATAGCACCCCCTTCCAAAAGTGACCCAAAGTATGCTGAAAATAAGACACGGAATGGCTTCAAATAAAAAATTCATCCCTCGTGAGGTTGTCAAGGATCGCAAGGATAAGGGCTTGTGCTTTAAATACAGGGATAAGTACACAGTTGATCATGCATCCAAATATCCCTTTAAGAAGGCCATTGTCAAATTTAATAGCATGTATGTATTAGAAGATAGTGACAAGTTGGAAGAGGACTCACATGACACCTCTCCCATGATGACACATGCTGAAAATGCTGAATACGAAGAGGATCTTGACCCCGATCAGTTTTATGACTCATCGAATGGGTTCCCTTTTGACCCCAATGGCTGCCCCATAGATGGCATGCTCGGGAATGACCCTTTGCACCCCACACTTACCACTATATCAACTTGCTCAATCTCCATGGATGCATGGACCGGCTCTAGGAGCCCGAACACGCTACGGGTACATGGTAACATTGATGGCAAGAATGTATACATTCTTATAGATAGTGGCAGCACACACAATTTTGTAAATAAATCGACTCTTGCCCGTTTGACATGTATTTCTACTAAATTACAGCAACCTCTTAAGATTCAAGTGGCCAATGGAAGTGAGGAAATAAGCTCCCATGTATGTACACAAGTGTCTTTCAGGTTGGCCGAAAATTATGCAGCAAAGGTGGACTTAAATACCCCTGATATGGGTCTCGTGGATGTTGTTTTAGGTTGTGATTGGCTGCAGTAGTTGAAAAAAATCTCTATGGACTTCTCTTAGCTATATATGGAGTTTGTAATGCATGGGCAACTTGCACATTTGGAAGGCATCAAAGAAATTGCAGATTTTCAGCTTATAACAACAAGACAACTCAAAAAGGAATTCAAGAAATGCTCACAAATCTTTGTCTTGCATTTGCATAAGGATATTGATAACCAACACACTTTAGGGAAGCAAAATGCAACAATAAAAGCACTTTTGGCTGAATATGAGGACCTATTTCAACCCCCCACCACTCTCCCACCTCAGAGATCAGTGGATCACCCGATTGACTTGGAGCCCCATGCCAAGCCCATCAATAAACCCCATATCGGCTCTCTAAATGTGAGTGAGAGGAAGTAGCTAAGCAAGTCAAGGAGCTCACTGAAATGTGATTCATACAGCCTAGCTCTTCCCCTTATGCCTCCTCAGTTCTATTGGTTAAGAAGAAGGATGGATCCTTCCGATTGTGCATTGACTACCGTGATCTCAATAAGATCACCATTTGAAAAATAGATACCACATCGCTCAAATCGATGAGTTGCTTGATGGACTCAAGGGAGCATGCTACTTCACCAAGATTGATTTGCAATTAGGCTACCACCAAATCAAAATGAGAGTGGGTGATGAAGTTAAGACAACCTTCCGGACTGACCGTGGCTTGTACCATTTCCTTGTCATGCCGTTTGGGCTCACTAATGCCCCTACCATGTTTCATAGCCTAATGAACAAAATATTGCAGCCATGGCTTTTCTAGTTTGTGTTGGTATTCTTTGATGATATACTCATTTACATCAAGTCACGACATGAACATTTGAAGCATGTCAGACAAATTTTTGATATACTAAGAGAGCATCAGTTATTTGCCAAGGAAAGCAAGTGCGCCTTCATGCAAAGAGAGGTTGAGTACTTGGGACACATTGTTAGTGAGAAAGGCATCCAAGCTAGCCCTAAGAAAGTGCAATGTGTTCGAGATTGGCCCAAACCACCACCCACTACCACTACCTCCTTGCATGGTTTTCTTGGCCTCTCCTCTTTTTATTAGAGATTTATTTGCCATTATGCCACAATTGCAACACCATTAACTGACATGCTGAAAAAGAGGCCTTCTTGTGGGATGCTTTGGCTGATCCTAGTTTTCAGCAGCTGAAAGAATTGCTCACTTCAGCCCCCATCCTCGTATGCCTCAACTTTTCAAAGGAATTTACCATTCCGTGTGATGCTAGTGGACGGGATATTGGTGTAGTCTTGCTGCAAGAATAGGATGTAATAGACTTTGAGAGCTAGAAATTGGATGATAAAGAGAGAGAGTTTCATGTCTATAATTAGGAGATGTTGGCAGTCATTCATGCTATCAAAAAGTGGCACCATTACTTGTATGGTAGTAAATTTAAAGTGAAAAGTGACCACTGTGTGCTCAAATACTTCTTGACTCAGCCCAACCTCACTCCCAAACAACGTAGATGGGTAGATACCCTACAGAACTATGACTTTGAGATCACCCACACCCGTGGCAAGGACAATATAGTGGCTGATGCACTCTCTCACATGTGGGCATGCAAGGTTTCATCTATCACTGAACTCCACCATGATTGGATTGAAGAGCTCCAAGAGGATTACTTGCTTGATGCTGAATTCAGCCCTCTTTTTGAGATTTTATAGCAAGGTGTTATGGATGACAATTCTCAATATTAGCTCCACAATGGCCTCATTTGGATCCATGGCCGTATCGTGATTCCCCATGCCTCTCCTTTTACCCAAAGGATACTTGAAGAGATGCATTCTTCACCGATTGCTGGCCACTTAGGGGTGTGCAATATCCTTTGTATTGACAATCATGTTTCTAACAGTTAGTATTTTATTTACATGCAAATTTACCTGCACGCGTCATTATTAGTGTCACAGAGCGTCATTATCAGTGTCACTATTTGCGTCGGCATCAGCAAACGCAAATAACGATGCTGATAACGACGCTAATACCAACTGTTCTATGGCATCGCCAATAACGACGCTTTTTGTGATGATGGGGGAAAATTTTGTTATTTACATTTTTGTCGCTTTTAACGTCGGTATAAGGCCTATATCTTGTAGTGATGGTAAAGCATTGGTTTGGCCCATATGTGGTAAAGGTCATTTATGACAATGCCACATATTCATTGGCTGAATTGGATGGGGCAAACATGAAGATACCCATAGCTAGAAAAAAAATCAAGCTCTTCAAAAAACATATGACCGCATTTCAAAAAGCTTTCATTGGAAAGGCCTATGGCGAGATGTTAAAGACTCTATGTCTAGATGTGTGCCTTGTCAACAAAATAAGGATAGCACTCTTAAACTGGGTGGATTATTGCAACCCTTTCCTATTCTCGAAGGCAAATGGACCCACATTACCATGGATTTCATCACCGGTTTACCTACAACCAAGAAGCATTGGAATAGCATCTATGTGGTAGTTGACCGGCTCACTAAAGTAGCCCATTTCATCCCTACAAAATCTCAGTTTATAGCATCTCAAGTTGCCACTCAGTTTATGGAGCATGTATTTAAGCTGCATGGCTTGCCCCGCATCATAGTACATGATGGGGACACCAAATTTATGAGTCAGTTTTGGTAGACAGTTTTCAGCTCCATGGGGACCCAATTGGCTCCGTCTACAGCCTATCATCCCCAAATGGATGGGCAGACCGAGGGAGTTAACAAGTGACTTGAGACTTATTTGCGACATTTTTGTCATGATGTACAAAATTCTTGGGGTATATGATTGCATTTTTCTGAATTTTCGTACAACAACTCCACTCATTTGAGCATTGGATTCTCCCCCTTCGAAGCATTGCATGGTTATCAGGTGCCTCTCCCCACTATGATCTTCAATGAAAAGCTCAACCCCCTTGCAAAAGAAGAGTTGGACCGCATGCAAGCTTTACTTCAACAATGCAAGAAAAATCTCAAGAGGGCTCAAGAGCACATGAAGCTCCATGCTGATGCAAAAAGGAGACCCCTTGACTTTCAAGAGGGTGAATTGGTACTCCTCAAGGTCCCCAAGTCCCGTTATGCTACACTCAAGGACAGTTCTTGCAACAAGTTGGCACACCACTACTATGGGCCCTACACAATCATTAAGAAGGTTGGGTAATTGGCCTATCATCTCCAACTCCCTCCCACTACTAAGATCCAAAATGTCTTCCATGTGAGCCAATTGAAACCCTTCATTGGCACTCCCAAAGATTATGTAGAGGAGCTGCCCCCCATGGATGAAGAGGGCCTTATTCAGTATATTCCCAAAGCAGTCATTGGGCAACGTGAAAAGCAACTCCGTACCCATTCTATTCATGAATACTTGATCAAATGGCAAGGCCTACCAATAGAGGAAGCTTCTTAGCACCTAATGAGTTTCCACACCTCAAGGAGGCCGTATTGGCTAGAACTTAGCCACACTTGACCCTTGTTTTAGGCTGCAGCCTGCGTCATTTGGACAGCCAACTATTTTGCACCAGTTTCCTAGAGGAAGTTATGGTTGTTTTTCTCTAGCCATCCTATCTTGGACATCACACTAGTTACTTTTGGATAGCTATCTGTTGTGCAACAGTTTTGGTCCCATATTATTTTCAGTTTCCCCCCCTCACTCACATGGACTAACAGTACACCTCGTGGGTTCCGTGACGACACCTTACTTGTCCCGTTCAGAGTTCTTTACACAAACATAATGGCTGATTTCCTACAGCAGACCCCTACGAGACAGCATGCTATCCACCCATCCAGGGTATTGTCTATCATGAAATGGTGGATTATAATGCGGGCGAGACCCTCCCATATGGTCTCCCATACCTCACGCCCTTTGCACCCCATTTCTCTTCTTTGTCCCACCACCCTTGCTTATTGTCATTGTATGAGACAGGATGGTTTTCTTTTTTGGTTCATCCCTTGTTTTTTAGGACAAAAAATCTATGAGACGGGATGGTTTCTAATGAGCAGGGGATATGAAACATGGCATGGGAACATACCAATCACACTGATGGTATATAAGGTGTAAGAGGGTATTGTAATATTTCCACACAATAAAAGTTAGTTGGTTAGTCCGAAAGTTAGTTAGTCAATTAATAAGTTAGTAAGGTTACTAACTAAAGACTAATTAAGGTAAAAACTAACTAACATTAATAATTAAGGATTTTTATTTAATTAAAAATATTTTATTTAGAAAAATCGAGAGTCATAAATCTGATATTTTTCTCGGATTGATAATAAGGACGGTGCCCACCCTTCATGTAAGTTACAACGTGAATGAGACTTATGAGCTATATTAATCACTAGTATTAATGTGTATAGTTTGGATGGTCCAAAAATATTAGATTTTGGGCAAAACTAGTATATTTTAGATATTATCCAAAAAAAAGTTATGGAGATTTATAGAACTGGACGTCATTTAAAAGAAAAGGAAAGTGATGTTTTAGTTAGTTTTGAGATTTTATAAAAAAATAATAATAAAGAGGATTTGTGAAATCGCGCATGCCACAATCACAGTCTATAGGCAGTAGACAGCACTTAGAACAGAGAAAAGAAGAAGGAGTGAACTAAGAGCTTTCTAAGAAAGTGTCTTGGGATTTTACCCCCCTTTTGGAGCCAATGGAACCATCAGATTTATGATCTGAGCATCAGATCACTGATCTTTCCAAGATCCCCCTCCACAAAGAGCTCCATTTCTCAACCATGAGCCCTCTTCTCTAATTCGCTATAAATATGAGGCATGGGGAGGCACAACATAGCATAAGGAGACCTCGAGAGGCTGCAAGAGAGAGGTAGAGAGAAGGATACCCCTCCAAGAGATTTTGAGAGAGAGAGAGAGAGAGAGAGAGAAGAGTCACCCTAAGAGGCTGCACAATCCCCTCTATCTCGATCCTCGACTTAACCATCTTCTCTTACGCTCTCCCATCTTGAATCTATTCCACCTTCTTAATCTCTTGAGTCTACTTGCCGACGATGGCCCCCAAACGAAGAATAATGTTATCGCGACTATTCTTGCATTGTTTGGGAAGAATGCAATTGGTTTTGTTGGTTGATCGAACAACATCCAAAAATGCTTTTACATTCAATTGGTTGTTAGTTGTTGTTTGGATGATTATTCCAAGTGCTTGTGATTTATGTTAAATGCATGGCAAGGGTCTGTGATGGCAAGTTGCCATGGGAATAAAGGAATGTTTTCTTGGAAAATGATAATAGGGTTGAATGCCTTGTTTGTGCTTGATTCTTAAAGGATTTAATTAAGGAAGGATATTTTGCACGGGTGGATCACCTCCATGATCGCACCGCGGATTAACCCAAAGAGAGCACTGCTCGATTCATGGGCCGAAGGTCAAGTGGTGAAAAGGCCAACCATGGGAATGATGTTTCACTCCTAGACAGCTTGCAGATTAGTTGGAGCTCTGGACACCCCTTGCTAGGTCTAGAATGGAGTTGAAGACCTCCATGGCCCCCAACGTCTGGGCATGTTGGGAGATCCTATTCTAGATAAAGGATTGAGTTTGTGGTGCCATGAGATTTGGACTAGTTACTTTTGCAGGGCAGAAGGGATACTTCTATTGGATAGAAGAGTTTATAATTTCTCCTGTATGGGCGGGACACAAATATTAACTTGAAGATAAGTTAAGAAACTTGTTTGAACTTGTTTGTCAATATATTGTTTTGCTATGTTTTCGTGTCTGTGCTATAAGTTATGTGAACAAACCCTATTCGGCTTAATTAATGAAGCTGACTTTAAATGTCACACATAAATGTGATAGGACCTAATTAGAAAACTAAAGCTATTAAGGAAAATGGGTGGGCGGAACCCTCGATGGGTCCGTCCTATAGCAGGGTGGTCCTAGAAAACTGGGAGGCTTCTTACAAGATTTTATCAACATTCGACCTTTAGGTATTGTTAGGTTAGAACCCAATTCATGCCATTTTAGGGGACTGGAATGGGACTATGCCCTATGGGTAGAGAGGTTGAGCGGCGCATCCCTCTCATTTCCCATTCTCTTTGAACCAAGTGCAGCATGGGTTTGCTTCAGCTTGGATATCTCTACGTAAAGTAGGATGTCCAGGATCTGACGCTAGAATGCTGTTAGGAGACCTTGGCCACTAGGAGCCCAAATTTCAAGTCAATCCTAATGGGTTTGGCCACAAACGTTCCGTTGCGAGGTGGATTCGGGAACCCTAGGCAACAAAACTTGGAACATTCCATGGAAATACGGGGCAGCGACACTTAGATTCGTTTCTCGATAGACCGCTAAAAGCGTGCCTGGATAGCCGATGGGCGGGCACCTTACAGGTATTCTGAGGTATCAGGGAATTATCAAGAATCTCTCTTTTCACCTTCACAAGCTCTCATGGCTTCTTCTTCTTTTTCCTCTCTTTTCCCTCTTTCTCTCTCTTCTCCCTGTCTTTCTCTCTCCTCCCCCTCTTCTTCTGCGGTGTTTCTCTCTCTTAGTTAGATTAGTTAGGTCTCTTTCATGACATAGAGAATGATATATGGTGGCTTCTAGCATTTGAAATACCAAAGGAGGACCATGAAGTACTTAAAGTTTTTTTAAAACCTCATTAATATTATACATAGTGTTATTCAATAGTAGCAAAATAACGGAGAAACTTTACATGTCGAAAGATTTGGGGACTATCAAGTTGAATGGCATCTTGCATGTGATTTAAAAACAATGAAGTTTATGTTTGGTTTATCAAATGCAGCAAATGCAAAATTTCCATGCATATACTATATGCAAACTAGGAAGAAAGGGAAATATGGAAAAAAAGAATGGCTTGCCAAGACACAACAACAAGGTGCTCAAACACTTGATTAGAAAGTCACGAGAAATGGAGTGCTAGTCCTAGTGGATCCTAATAAGTGGTGCCTTATTTTGGAAATACCATTGACAAGAATTCACTTCTGAACATTGCATTGCTTGGTTAGAATAATGGAGAATCTAGTATATGAATATGTATGCTTTGCATTCAATATATAATCCAAAAGCTGATGCTACATGTAGGAAGGTAGAACAAGTCCTCTCTAAAGTTGGGTTGTACGGGGGACCAAGTACAAAAAAAAAGGATTAGAAAAATTCACGGAAGAGTGGAATTATCCCTTGAAAACCATGCTTTGGTAGACCCAAAGGCTAGGAAGCTAGCATATCCATCTCGAGATGAGGAAGGCAATATACTTGTGAAACAACTAGAGAAGTATGAAGTATGGAAAAAGTTGCACTTGCTATTCAAGATTAGAGCAATGGAGGATGAACGAGGGTTGCAAAGGCAAAAGTGTGAATACACTTAGATAGATTAGCAGCTTTCTTACAAAAGTTGAGGTTTAGGATGGTGATGCCAATACATTTAAAGAGATGGTTGCTAAATTTCACAACTCTATGGTGGATGCATGGACTTCAAATAACATAACACACTACATGGTCAACATTGTCACCATTACAAAAATATATAATCATTGTGAATTATTTTGTGTTTCTAATCTCTCTTTCTTATGCAGCATATACTTGAGGCACATGGTCCATACTTTGCAAGTAAAGGGAGTTTAGTAGTATGGTCAAGTCAAAGCATGGAATGATCTCACTGGCAAGCTTGCTATGCTTTTCAAAAGGCAACTGATCATGGAGGTGGCATTAACGATTCCAATTCTATGAAGAAATTATTCTAATGGTGGTATAGGACATTACAGATACGATACGAGGAAAGAAAAAATGTCAAAAACCTCTCAAGTAGAATTTATAAGTAGGGCAATATATGAAGTGAGGAAAGCAAGATATGAAAATTACATAGCTAGACAACACCATTTAGAGTGGTTGGCAACCCAAGAGAGAGATGGCAAGAAATGGAGACCTAAATAAAGAGTATATTGTTTAATTATGCATTTAAAGTCCAAGAGAGAGTACATGTACTAAAGATATGACTCATTAATTACTCATATCTTAAGCATGAGATGTCTAAAGCACTTCTATCTTAAGCTTTAGATAGTTTGTCTATTTGAACAATAGCCAAAAGAACATTTTGTAATTTTTTTTTTAAATTTCAAAGGTTCGAGGTATGTTTTTCAAAGTTTTGATTTTGATTACTCTATCTTTTGGGTCTATAAATATTAAACCACACTTCTTGGGAGGAAAAACAATGTAACAATACCTATTTTAAAGAGTGAAGTTTAAGGTTATCTCTACTTGATTCCTTTATTTGAGTTTAGATACAAGATAGCATTGAAACTTTCAAAAAATTAAATTCAAATGATAAAAATTCTATTTTGAAATCCTAAGACAAAGATTTGAAGATTCCAAACCTTGAAACATTCACTAGCCTAGAGAAAGAGGGGCATGAGAGAGAGAGAGAGAGAGAGAGAGAGAGAGAGAGAGAGAGAGAGAGAGAGAGAGAGAGAGAGAGAGAGAGAGAGAGAGAGAGAGAGAGAGAGAGAGAGAGAGAGAGAGAGAGAGAGAGAGAGAGAGAGAGAGAGAGAGATTGAGATTTATTTATACTACAGTAAGTTTGAAAGTTTATCTATACTAAAGTAATTTTAAAGTTCATTTATATTATAGTAAGTTTAAAAGTTTGATATTTAAGTCAAGTCTGTCCTTTTATTTTTTCCCATTACTCTTCACTCTACCCTTCACTTTTCTATCCAACATCATCATAACCATGGCAGGTTCCAAGCTTCCTATCAAGAAGGTGCATGGAAGAGTAAGAGCTTAGCACTCTTTCGAATCTAGTGAGCCTACTGTGAGTGGCAATGGCCCCTTGATTGATGGGGCTAACAATAGTGGCCCTACTACAACTAATAATGGTGGTGCTATTGTGGGCAACAATGGTGGCCCTAGTGTGGTCAATATGAGTCTTGTCTATCAAGAATGATTGTCCAACATTGTCCAGTAATGGTGGTCTACATGCTCTGTCTCCCACTATTGCTCCAATCGGTAATACATATCCTCCAACACATAAGTAGCGAAGATGGAGACCGGGCACATTTGCTCTATGTGAGATAATAAATTTCTAGAAAACTGCCAACTTCATTATTCCTAAGGCACCATTCTCTAGGTTGGTGCAAGAAATACTACAAGATCTATAGTTAGGGCATCATCACAAGTTCGTTTCAAGGAACTAGGCAAGGAATGTGGGGTGATGGTCAAGCCAAGCTTTGCTTGCTCTCCAAGAGGTAGCTGAAAGCTACTTGATTGATCTCATGAGTGATTGTCAACTTCAAGCCATTCATATATGACATATCACTATTAAGCTGTAACATTCACGAATCTAAACCACACATTCTGCATACGAATCTCCTCTTAGGAGGCTAAAAGGTTAGGATAATGACAAATTTTTTTATTAATTATCCCTCTCTCCTCCAGCCGACTATTGTGCTGGAGGAGAAGGGAATAGTAATGGCCAGCAAGCTGCTTGCTGGGTGCCATGAGACGAACAAAGCATGCCGGATGCCACGTGGGGGAGGGAGCTACCTCTCCCTCTCCCTATAAAAATCATGGCTATGGGAGCTTTGGAGGGGGAAAAAGGGAAGAGTCGAGAACTCTGACGCTGCCATTGGTCGCTGTCGTGGAGTGTGAGGGTGGATCCTGGCCGTCGAGAGGGAGGGGACAAGGTGCTTGCGCTGCCTGAGTTGGGGGAGGCCCACATCGATACCAGTTGAGAAGGGGAGTGTTGAAGAGGAGAGAGGAGAACGGTCAGACTGCTGAGGTTGGCCGTGGAGCAAGAGAAATCACTGCCAATGTGCCGTGATGTGCCGTGAGGAGGGAGGAGTTGCTACATAAGAGCTGCATGATGCCAGGAGGCATATTCCACGGTGGATTCCGTGCCACGGTGGATTCCGTGAGGTTTTACAGTGGATTCCGTAAACTTAGATGACCGGGGCTCATACACAAAGAGGATTCTTTGTGCGAGAAGTTGATGGGGACGCCTGTCCTTTTCGGGCGTTTCATTAATTTAGTGTGTACATGGGTGATTCCATAGCGGGTGATTCCCCAAAATGCATATTAAATTAATAAACATTTATGAGTTTAGAGTGCGCACTCATAATAAATTAAGGTTAGGATTTATTTCTAACCAGTTGATTTATTTATGTAGCTGAAGACTGCTAGGTATTCACTTTTGTCGGTTTAATTGTATTATTTTACTAACGATTGTGAATGCTTCAGTTGATGTGTAGAGATAGCAGCAGTGGCGGAGGAAAGCATTGGACTTTAGCGAGTATTCGACCTTTGGATTATATTTTGATAGGCGCCACGCCTATATTTTGTTATGTCTATTGAGACATCGATTATTGATTATTATTTTGTATGCACCTATGCGCACGGATATGTTATTTCTATTTTGGACATTGAGATTGGGCGTGCCAGACTCTATGGGCACCGTCCATTAGCTTTATTTCCTATTTTTGTAGAAAGCAAACTCAAAAGCTAAAAGCTTGTCATATTTTTGTAAATTGGGCTATTATTGAGCATGAAGATGGAAATATACATAAAATACATGCTTTGTGAAGCGTTCACACAAGGCATGGGGGGAGATTGAACCCAATTGGTCTCTTGCTTCTTGTTGTTCATGCTTTTACATTGTTTTTTGTGCAAAAAGGTAGAGTTCATTGTTCTTGGGGACCTTCCGGGATTCACTACGTGAGCATACTGCGTCCGATTTGTGCACCAGTGGTATCAAAGCGGAGCTGAGATCAAGAGCTTCCAATCGCTACCAATCTCGAGCGAAGGCGAAGCTCCAGGGACGATCGGGCTCTACAGTCAATCTCGTCGCGAACCGTCGATACAGGCAGACTTCTGGCGATCAAGAACCCCTGTTTCTACTCTCAGATCGCGAAGGACCAGGCTGTGCAGGCCGAGGACCACGCATCCATCTCCTTCATCAAGTCGTGGTTATACAGTGAGAAAATAAAAATTTCATCTCTTATTTCTCATAAGTTTAAGCTTAAGTTAAGCTTAGAAGAAGCTTAAGAAGCTTAATTGCTTCACAATTTGACAACGAGGTATCTGAGGACGTCCGAAAAATCCGCATCGTCAACAAACAGCTGCCCACGTCCTCCATGATCTGCGCCGTTTTCTTCAATTAGTTTCCCCCATAGCTTAAGCTATTAAGCTTAAGCCATTAAGCTCTCATCAAGTTACACAAGACAAGCAAGTCAATAAACTCTGGGTCCTGCGCACCAGAAGTCAAATTCTGTAAGTCGATTGGAATCAAGTCCTGCAAGTTCATCAAGTCGGCCTAAGTTCTGCAAGTCTGCAGCTCTGCAAGTCGGCTAAGTCTGCAACTCTGCAAGTCAGACTAGTCAACTGGAGTCAGAACTGACTAGTGCTTAAAACTCCTAGAAGGCTTGTTCCTACGCAAAAACTCTGAACTGGAAAGTTGTTCGTGGCAATGTGTTCTACCTATCTACTGGTCCGCTGAAGTATTTTCAGCAAAAACGAAGATGGAAATATTGCAGATTTTCTGAAAATTGAGAAAGAAATACCCAAAAATACATAGCCTTGTAACCCCGAATTTGAGCTACGCTCATCCCGCTAACCTGATTTTGAGTGAGAAAGGTTTATTGAGTTTTACAGGATGACGACTCCACATATGGATGATCCTATGACTGAAGACGACCTACCTGAGCCTACCATGGAACAAAAGCTGGATCTAATCATGTTACAATTGGAAGAAGAGCGAAGGGCTAGACAAGCATTGCAAGCGCAATTGACAAAATTACAAAGAGCGTCCACCGACAAAGAAGAACCTCAAGCTGAAGATTTGATTCGACGTACCATCGACGCCACTCTTGAAGCACAAACCATTCGCAAGGAATCCAAGATAAGTAAACGAAGTTTCAAATTTCGCACTTTCAATGGCATACGAGAAGGAAAGACTGTTTTATCATTCATTAGCCAGTTTGATGACTATTTCCATGAGGAAACTTATCCAGAAAAAGATAAAATCAAGTGTGTTACTAATCATCTGATAGACAGAGCATCACTTTGGTGGACTGTAGTACGCAAGAGCATAGAATGTCCTGCTACTTGGGAAGATTTCAAGAAGAAGTTCATGCAGAATTTCCTTCCACTGCAATTTCATGAGAAGGCTATCAAGCAATGGGATTTACTTCAACAACGGGATCGTGAGCCTATTCCACAGTATACAGAGCATTTTTGGAATGCACTCCTACAGCTACGCGTGCTTGAAGACGTACCAGAGACGACACATAAGCGAAAGTATATGTCTGGACTTCTTGGACATTACTACGCTGAAGTGAACATGTTCAAGCCTGCTACCCTTGAAGACGCCATCTCACTAGCTCACGACACTGAAGATAAGTTACATGGAAGAGACAGACGACCACAGCAATTCCAAGCCAATGGTAATTATGGATCTAAACAATTCAATTCCAATTTTAGAAGGTTTAATCCAGGTCGTTTCTCATCACCATCTTTCCGCAAGAATTGGGCTAAACCACCTGCATTACCATCCAATGTCAATCTAAATCCAAAGCCTATTCCACAAGCAAATCCAAATGTACCCAGACTTCCAGCCATTGCAAATAATGTAACCAAAGCCAAGCCAATAATATGCTATAAGTGTCACCAGCCAGGGCATCTCGCAGCAAATTGTCATTCAAAGAAGCCACCAGCACATATCAACTATCTTGGAGCCATGGACGAAGACGAGCATGAGGATATGCCTGATTTCACTGAAGATGAGGATGATCCTACTACTACTTCCGACACTTTACCAGGTATGCCTACTCCACATTCATTGTTGACTATGAAATGTATGGTGCATGGAAAGGAAATAACTATCTTGCATGATGACGGTAGTACTCATGACTTTATTTCAGCAAAATTGGTAAAGGAATTGAAATTACAGACTGTACCTACGCATTATCGCATAAAAGCTGCATTTTTAGGCACTAGGTACAATGGCACACAAGAAGTACAAGATTTAGAGATTCAAATTGGTTCATATACTGAAAGAAGAAATTTCTTAGTTGTCCCATTACAGTCAAGCGACATTATTTTAGGAATGCCTTGGAGACACCAGCATAATCCAAATATAGATTATTCCACGCACACAATGAATATTAATTTTCAAGGAAAATCCATTACATTATATGGTATGCATGCATCTAATATTTTTCCACTGCTTTCGCATACTCAAGCAAAACGTGCACTACGCAAGAGTACTAAATCATATCTCATTTGGGTGAATGAATTACACGCAAAGGAAAATCATATGCACCCTAGGTATAAGGAATTTCTTGCATATTTTAAGGATTGTTTTGCAGAAGACCTACCACCAGGTTTACCACCTTCACGTCCAGAAGACCATAAGATTGATTTAATCCCTGGCACACAACCACCTTGCAAAGCACCATATAGGCACAACCAGATAGAGCAAAAAGAAATCCAGAACCAAGTTGAAGAATTACTAAATAGAGGCTTAATTTGACCTAGCAGTTCTCCATTCGGTGCACCTGTACTCTTAGTCAAGAAAAAGAATAATACCTATCGTATGTGTATTGACTACCGATCATTAAATAAAATCACTATAAAGAATAGGTATCCTATACCTAGAGTTGATGACCTTATGGACAAACTGCAAGGATCTTCTATATTTAGCAAAATTGACCTTAAGTCTGGATATCATCAGGTGAGGCTAGATAGATCCGACATATTTAAGACTGCATTCAGAACACAGTTTGGCCATTACGAATTCTTAGTCATGCCATTCGGATTGACTAATGCACCTGCTACTTTCAGTAGAATGATGAACCGTATCTTTTTGAAATATCAGTACTGTGTGATTGTTTTCTTTGATGATATTTTGGTGTTTAGTCAAAGTGAAAAAGAGCATTATGAGCATTTATCATTAGTTTTTCAATTACTGAAAGAAAATCAATTGTTTGCAAATCCTGAAAAGAGTGAATTCTTTAAAACGGAAATTGAGTATTTAGGTCATATTGTATCAAAAGAAGGAATTAAAGTTGATCCTAAGAAAATTGATGCAATATTGCATTGGCCTGTTCCTAAAAACATGCATGAGTTACGCTCATTCCTTGGTCTTGCTAGTTTCTATAGGAAGTTTGTACGTAATTTTTCATTACTTGCTTTACCATTAACCAAACTTCTCACGAAAGGAATTGCTTATCAATGGACTGAAACTCAGCAGAAATCCTTTGACTTACTGAAACGTGCAATAACTGTAATATTCCCACTCATGAATATTGATTTCCCGCACACCGCGTAAACCTCGTGCAAAGGTTATCTTTCATATTGGAATTGCCGAGAGTGTAATCTGTAACCTGCACGCGAGAAATCGAGACCTCCGCATTGGCAAAGCAAGCCCGAGGGTTCAAATCCGCAATTCACATGTAAACACCCTCTTGGGAGGGGCAAAATGGATATTATTAAAGCAAATTTTTATATTTATCCCTTTCCCCCAGCCGATGCACGACTGGAGGAGAGGGAGTGTGGGGGGATGGGCTTGGTGGAGTTGTGGGCTGCATGAGGAGGGGGGAAGCCATGCAGTGGCCACGTGGTGGAGCTCTCCTCTCCCCCCCCCCCCCCGTCCTATAAATACACCCTCTAAGGTGTGAAGGGGGGATGGGGGACGAACAGCTGCTGCCATCGTCGTGCTGAGGAGAGAAGAGGGAGAGTAGGGCACATTAGGGAGGAGGTTGCCGAATGGGATAATCGAAGGGGGAGGAGTAGACGTTCAGAGAGGGAAGTGGAGGCTGCGGTGAGGAAGGACAAGGAGGAGAACGCTCCCGTGGCCGCCGTGCTGGAGACGTCGCCACCAGGTTGTCCGCCGCCACTCCCAGGGCCGCCGACTGTTGCTGCCTATAGTGCCGCTGCTGTCGCCATTTTCCCCCCTGCCATTGTCCTCATAATCCCCTCCCTTCATCAACGGAAACATCTACCCAATCATTGGCCTCCTTTCTTCCACGTCGGGCCTGCTCAAATTCAGAAGCTTCCTAGAAGCTTCTCTAAGAAGCTTCTAAAGGATAAGGCCTTTGGGCCTTGTTCCTACGTGCCTTCCCGGTTTTTAAACCGGGCTCATAAAGCTCCTTCCCACAAGCCTTCCCATAAGCCCCAATCCCACAAGCTTCCGAGTCTTCAAAGATCCGATTTTCGGTGAAGGAATCTCCTGCGTACAAGGGAGAAGGCACATCTCAAGGCTGTTCGGAGAAAGCGTAGAAGCGAGGGTAATCCGCAGAGTCTGTGATCACGCCTACGATGGCCCCCAAGAAGTCGCAAGGCGTGCGTGCGGGAGGTTCTTCTCCTAGCATTCACGTGGACATCTCCCCGAGCCCACAAACCCAGGTTTTTACTATTGTGATTCCATACAAAAGTAATGCATTAAGCATGATAACTTCATGGATTAGGAAGCACCCGTGCATGTTCAAATTCACCTAGCCTAGTTAAATGAAATTGGGAAAATTGGTATTTTCAATGCTTTAAACGCAAATTGTCTATCCATCTTACGACCTTAATAGTATGTTGCCTTGTCGTGCTTTTCAAAGTGACGAGCATAGAACACCTGTTGCCTATCATTATAAGGGTGGAATTGTTAAAGTGCACCGTTGACTAGACATGGAAAGATTAAGCGTATGTTGCATTTTTAGGCAACATCTTCCTTGTAATGAGTCATGAGGAAAAGTTAACACCCATAAGATGTTATCCGAAAAGAAATAGAAGAGCACAAAATTAATCTTATGGACTTGCAAGTGGCATGTAAAATGGAAAACGTTAACACTAGCTTTAGTTTTGTATGAACTTCATTAACTTCATTGTAGCTAGGAGAAAGTTGCGTGTTGTATAGTCGTCATGCAAAAATTTCATTCATCAGGAGCCGTATTTAGGAAAGGTTGCATGGTTTAACAAAGCATGAGATTCTAAAGTGTAGATAACAAGGTAGTAGGCATGATTATTTGATGTAAGTCCTAGTAGGTCCTAGGAAAGTTAGTATCTAGATTATCATGTATTTTTTTTTTACCAAGGAAAGATAGAATTATTGTGAACTATGTGATGCGTAGAAGCAATGAATCGCATGTTTACATGTATTGTGGTAGTTGCAACTATTTTTCCCTTTAGATCTAGTTTAATATCTCTAGGAAAGGTTCATCCTTGTCGCAAGACAAGTATATTGAATTGTCTAAATCACCTAACCCACAAGGGATTCATATAGGCATGATTCAGTCGATATGATAAATATCGCAAGTGCTAACTAGGGTTTAGCGCGTAAAGGATTCGACCTAGTTTTACACTTGTTGCCAAGTCAAAACCCTCAAACCCAAAGATCATACCCCCATTCACGAAATGTTGAGTCAATTGGACGGGCTTGCAAGAAACGATCTAGGGTTTCTACCCTAAGGATCACTCGTTCAAATGATGAAACTCGAATTGAGTTCGAACCCCTAGGACCAAACGTTGTCGATCTAGTGTAATTAGGAATGGGTTGGGTAAAAAGACACCCTAAGCCCTGATTCTCGTGTGAAGATAATTTCGATACCAGAAAACACCGTTCAATGGGTGAAATGATCCCATGGAATAGATGCGACACTTGTGCAATAAGTTGCAACGTTGCATAGACTTGTTGTTTGTTCACAAGAGAGTTTTGCCATTTCTTGAAATAAGGTTGGTAAGTTCTTGCGCAAGTTTAACTTGCAAGAGAATGAGTAGTCATCCTGTTACATCACCTGTCTTGGGGAAAGATTGCCAAGTAAAGGGAAGTTAGGTATTTGCTTGGAAGCAAATGATCAATCAATAAATTAAAGCGACATGGTCGCCAGGATTTACTGTTAATAAAACCTAAGGTATTGGTTAAGTTGGGTTAACAGGGTATGGCCCTAACCCAAGGACAAAAGGGTGAACAAATAAACCCTTGGGGATCTTGCCAAGTCGCAATTAATCCCGGATCGAACGCTGGATGCATTTGGAAAGAAGGATTCACTCCTTGATAGTTGGCCAAATAAACGACCACTGGAATTGATTGTGCTTGTAACAGTTTAGAAAACACAGTTTGCATTGTTTTCTCAAAGAACGAAAGGATGAAATGATATCTAATGCTTCAGGTTGAAGGCCTAAAGGGAGAGGCAGCTTCAGTTACCCCTGACTGCCTCCCTGACCCTAACCAAGGGTGTTGTTGACCGCGCCGGGAACGTGGACCGAACCTGCCGCGAGAGGTCTTTCCATTGAGCTCTACTTGGAGCAGGAGGACGCTTGGGTGCCAGGGGGGGCTCTGGTTGTAAATCCCTCGCCTTCCGGGTCCTGCGCAAGAGGCTAACGTGACTCGGGATTGGATCTCGAGGCCCGCATACTAGTCTACGGGCAGAAGCTTGGAATAGTGATCCCTAGCGGAATACTGGATAGCCTTTGGGCAGATCATGGACAAGCCTACGGGCGGAACTCCTTGTATTTCAAAGATAAAATGATGAAATGATAATAAAGAATTTGGATGATATTGTTTTTCTATGTCATGTGATAAGATTACGTGAAGGAACCAGTGCTTAACAGGAGTAATTAAAGAAGCTGATTGCTATATGTCAAATTAATGTGTTAGATAATTACATAACTAAAACAAACCGAGGAAAGTGCGGAGGATGGACCATGGGTCCGTCCTACGGATGGGTGGTCCCGGTTAGCCGGGAACTTTTCTCAAAAATCTCGAAGAACAGCGGGATGATCATCATTATCAAAACGAATAATGAGAGCGATGGCCTAGAGTTACGTCTTACCTGATTTACGGAATGGGACTATGCCTCTTGGTAGAGAGGTTGAGTTTTGCATCCCTCTCGTTTCCCATTCTCCTTGAACCAAGTGCAGCGTGAATCTGCTTCGGACCTGGCGTTTCTGCGTAAAGTAGTTCACTTGGGTCTGACGCTAGTTGCTATTAGCTAATGACCAAATAAGAAAACCCAAATTCCGGTCGATCCAAAGTGGGAAACAGCCAGGATACTTCCACTACGTGGCAGACACGGGAAGACCTAGATTGCAAAACCCGTAACATTCCATGGGAGTGCTGGGCGGAGTTTTCTAGACATCCTTTCCGATGGACTGCTAAGACGTGTCCTGGATGATTCTAGTGGACACGTTACAGTTGGTATCAGAGCCGACCAACAACGGAATTGTTTTTATGAGATCTCAATAAAATGAAGTAAAGAAATTGTTGCTGTCCAAACATTTCCTCATCTTCAATACTGTCTTGCAGAACTATGAAGCGTGGAACAAGTTTTTGGTGTTCCGGGTCATGTTTATGATTGCAATGCATTCTCCGCATTATAGACAAAGAGTTGGAATGATGAACATCCTGGAGCAGATTTATAATCCATCACCTTTATATATAGAACGAAGATGGACTGGGTCTTCAGGAATCTACTACATAGCTGCCCACCGGTTCGCTTATCTACAGACCAACCTGAAGAGGATCAAGTGGTTGGAAGACTTGAAAGTCGTGAAGCTGTTCATTTTTGTGGAAGCTCACGTAAATTCGACTTTGCATATTCAAGGTCGGAGGGTTGAATTGAACTCATATGTATATGAGGAAGTAACCCGTGTAATCCCAGCTGACAGGATTAAGGTGTTGGGCCGCCATGAGAAGTATGGATTCCAGCGGAAAGGATATCCTGAACTTCCAATGAATTATCGATTCCTAAAGATCCATGACCCAAAACCCTACTATTACACAGTTCCTGTAGACAAATGTAATACAACGTTGTTCTCCCCAAACTGAATGTAATGATTGGATTATCATCACACGAGATGTTATAGAAGGCTACACCCATGTAAATATAAATAAGGACTTCATTTATCAATATCCGACTGTGCATCAGAGTTGTTAAAAAGTTAAGTAGCTTCATGATTTACGAGATAGCTGATCTAAAGATAAGCTAACGTCAATTATCATGTAATAACGTTAAGAAAACTTTTATCCAGGCACAACCCCAGGTACAGGTTCCAAATTCGCCCCCTACATCAAGTACTGCTATGATCTAGGAGAAGAAGTTCCTCCTCAAGCAGATAAAGCCACCCGAGTTTGACGGGAAAGGCAAATTCGTCCAGTCTGATGCTGAAATTTGGATTGAATCTATGGAGGATTACTTTGAAGCAGCTGGTACTGCGCCTACCAATCAGGCCATGCTCGCCAAATTAAAACTCACCGGCGAAGCTAGACTATGGTGGAAACAATGGTGCAGGGATCAAGGGACTTCAGAGGGGTCCGTCACCTGGGAGAAGTTAAAGAAAGCCGTGCAGGGGAGATATTTGCCACCTGCATATCGTACACAAAAAATGAATGAATTCTACGAGCTAAAACAGCTAGCACTCACCCTTGACGCATACTACTCTAAATTTGTCTCACTCTTAAAGTATGCACCACAGATGGACATGACGCAGCATGTGTCCAAATTTTGCGCGGGCTTAAATCCACCCGTAAATACTTGTCTCGAATCTATGCGTCCGTCAGATCTTCAGGATGCACTCATTCGAGCGGCACCTATAATTCAGGAAGTGCAAGCTAGACCAAGGGGTAACAAAAGTTGGTCCTATAGCGACCCGAACAGAGGAACATTCAGACCCCAAGTGAAGAAAGTCCAAGGTCACAATCAGGGACAAAGGAAGAAAGCAAGGACAAATAACGTCAACAACTTTGTTCCTACTCAAAGTAATGGCCGAAACCTCCGATGTTTCCACTGCAACGAACTCGGTCACTTCAAAAGGCAATGTCCCAAGCTCAGCGAGGGACATCATCAAGGTGTAGGCCGCGGTCAAGGAGCCGCCACCCGTGGAAGAGGAAGAACTGCCTGCATTACCAATAGGCAAAGATGCGAAGCAGAAGAAGAGGAAGATTCGACTATGGAGGCAGAATTTGAAAGAGCGACAGTCCATGCTGCTTTACACAAGAAGGGGCCGAATCGTCAGTTCTCGGTGATTCAAACACCGTCGGACTATCAAGGTAAAGGTTTCAAAACCTTGATTGATTGTGGCAGTACACATTCCTTTATCTCACCAGCATGTGCAAAAAGATTAGGAATAGCCACAGTAGAAGCACCTACCTTACTTGTGGAATTGGCAAACGGTCGTGAGGTAACTTGTACCAGGCAAACTGCTAAGGAAGAATTCTTTCTGGGAGGAAAGAAAACCTTAGTCAAATTCAGAGTCATGAATTTAGGTATCCATGAGTGTCTACTCGGGATGGATTGGCTTAAGCCTAATGACGCCCACATCCACTGTGGAAAGGGTCAAGTTTCCTTTCGAAACTCTGAAAGGGAGTTTGTTACAACTCAAGGTGAGGCAGGAGTGCCAAGAATCCAGTTAGCCAAAGTATCGCGGATCATAAAAGGAGTTAGAAAAGGATTACCTGTTTACCTAATCAAACTCAACAAGTTAGATCAAAAGCAAGAGTCTCATGAGGGACCCTCTTGGCTAAAGGAATACGCTGACGTATTCCCTGAGGAATTGACTGAACTTCCGCCTCCAAGAGAAGTTGATCATGAAATAAGGCTAGTGCCTGGAGCTGCGCCAATTGCAAAGAGACCTTATAGAATGTCCATACCAGAAGCTATTGAGTTGAAAGAACAACTCAAGCAACTGTTAGATCAGGGTTACATCCGGCCTAGCAACTCACCATGGGGAGCTCCAGTACTATTCCAGAAAAAGAAAGATGGGACACTTCGACTATGTATTGATTACCGTGGTTTGAATCAATCAACAGTCAAGAACAAGTATCCTATCCCTAGAATAGATGAACTTCTGGATCGCCTTCAAGGTGCAAAGATCTTCTCCAAAATTGATCTCAGATCAGGTTACTATCAAATAAGGATCAAGGAAGAAGATATTCCAAAAACGGCCTTCAATACAAGATATGGACACTTTGAGTTCTTGGTTATGTCATTCGGGCTTACAAATGCACCTGCCACCTTCAATAGATTAATGCAGGATATTTTTAGACCATATCTTGATGATTTCATGCTTGTCTTCTTCGATGATACTTTAGTCTATTCTAAACAGGAAGAAGATCATGAACCTCAACTACGGATTGTTCTTGAGACAATGAGGTCTCATAAGCTGTATGCTAAAATGAAGAAGTGTGCATTCTTCAAGCGTCAGATTGAATATCTAGGATTCATAGTATCATCAGAAGGAATATCAGTAGACCTAGCCAAAGTCAGGGATGTGCTTGAATGGCCAATACCAATATCCATTAAAGAAATACATAGCTTTCTTGGCTTGAGAGGATGGTATAGGGTCTTTATCAAAAACTATGCTTTGATTGCAGCACCTCTTACAGACTTACTAAAGAAGCAAACTTCTATTACATGGTCAACTCCCGAACAAAATAGCTTCGACCAATTGAAGCAATGTTTGGTATTAGCACCTATTCTAAAACTTCCTGACCTCAATAAGGAGTTCGAGGTAGTAACTGATGCCAGCATTCTTGCCTTGGGGTGTGTACTTATGCAGGAAGGTCATCCAGTAGCATACTCTTCAAGGAAATTGAAGAGTCATGAAAAGAATTATGCCACGCATGATCTGGAATTATTGGCTGTCATCCATGCTTTAAAGCTTTGGAGACACTACCTGTTGGGTAACAAGTTTACTCTAGTAACCGATCATAAGAGTCTCAAATGGATTTTTACCCAGAACGAGCTCAACATGAGGCAACGGCGGTGGATTGAAGTACTGGAGGAGTATGATTTTGAAATCAAGTACCGACCAGGGAAAGAGAATGTAGTTGCCGATGCACTCAGTCGCAAGGCATTCCTAAATTCCCTAATCTTGCAGAATCCATCAACGGCCAGATCTCTGGCTACAAAGGTATCTATGCCAAGCAACCCTATACTCGAACTAGCTAGAGAGGAAGCATGCCATGATTTGGCCTACCAAACAATGATAAAAGAAATATCTACCAAGGATCAAAATCTGAAGTTACAGGCCAAGTATCGGGAATTTTCCATTGATAATGGACTTGTCTACTACAGAACAAGGCTGTGTATACCAACAAGCCAGTCACTTAAGCAGAAGATATTATGGGAAGCTCATGATTCCCCTTTCGCAGGACATCGTGGCTATGCAAAAACTCTTAATGCAGTTAGGAAGAGCTACCATTGGGAGAGGCTCAAAGGTGACGTTCTTAAATATGTCACTGAATGTTTGTCTTGCCAACGTATCAAGGCTGAACATGTCATGATGCCAGGAAAATTGCAACCACTTGGCATTCCCCAAATGAAATGGGAATTCATCAGTATGGATTTTGTTGTGGGCTTACCCCAAGTCCAAGGAGGATACAATTCCATTATGGTTGTAGTTGACATGCTTACTAAGGTTGCACACCTGATTCCAGTAAAGACAAACTATAAAGCCTCCGACATTGCAAGATTGTTTATCAAGGAGATATTCAAGCTACATGGGTTACCTAGAAGAATCATTAGCGATCGAGATTCTCTCTTCACTTCACACTTCTGGAGAGCTATCTTTGAAGCTATTGGGACTCAACTCTGTTTTAGCACCGCCTACCATCCCCAAACGGATGGACAAACAGAGCGAGTGAATCAAATCATTGAGGATATGCTTAGGGCTTACTGCTGTCAAGAGCCGAAGAGGTGGATTCAATACTTGCCGTTAGTAGAATTTGCCTACAATGCTTCTTACCAGCAGAGCATTCAAATGACCCCTTTCCAGGCATTGTATGGTCATGATTGTCGAAGTCCCCTAAACTTTTCTGATCCAACCCTAAGAGTTGAAGCTTCAAGACAAATGTTGGAGGACATGGATGACCAAATAAGGTCAATAAGACAAGACATACAAGCAGCCAAGGATAGACAAAAGGCATATGCAGATTTGAAACGTCAAGAGAGGATCTTCGGAGAAGGAGACATGGTCTTCATTCGTGTACGCCCTAAAAGGAGTTCTCTATCTCTAGGAGAATGCAAGAAGCTAAGTCCAAGGTATTGTGGGCCGTATAAAATCCTCAAATGCCTAGGACCCAATGCTTATAAATTGCAACTTCCTGATAACCTAAAAGTTCACAAGTATTCCATATTAGTCTCTTAAAAAAATATGTACCCAACCCTAATCATGTACTTGATGACCAACAAATTGTAATGCCTAGTCAAGGAGTCCTTGAACTAAGACCGGATAAAATTTTAGATATTAGGGAGAGACAGTTAAGATCTAGAACCTTGAAAGAATGCCTCATCCAGTGGAAAGATTATCCCGAAGAGGATGCTACCTGGATAGATGAAAGCTCTCTCAACCATCAATATCCCCAGTTTATCTCGAGATGAGGAAATCTCGATTCTTCTAAGGGGGAGAGAATGTAATATTCCCACTCGTGAATATTGATTTCCCGCACACTGCGTAAACCTCGTGCAAAGGTTATCTTTCATATTGGAATTGCCGACAGTGTAATCTGTAACCTGCACGCGAGAAATCGAGACCTCCGCATTGGCAAAGCAAGCCCGAGGGTTCAAATCCGCAATTCACATGTAAACACCCTCTTGGGAGGGGCAAAATGGATATTATTAAAGAAAATTTTTATATTTATCCCGTTCCCCCAGCCGATGCACGGCTGGAGAAGAGGGAGTGTGGGGGGATGGGCTTGGTGGAGTTGTGGGCTGCATGAGGAGGGGGGAAGCCATGCAGTGGCCACGTGGTGGAGCTCTCCTCTCCCCCCCCCCCCCCCCCCTTGTCCTATAAATACACCCTCTAAGGTGTGAAGGGGGATGGGGGACGAACAACTGCTGCCATCGCCGTGCTGAGGAGAGAAGAGGGAGAGTAGGGCACATTAGGGAGGAGGTTGCCGAATGGGATAATCGAAGGGGGAGGAGTAGACGTTCAGAGAGGGAAGTGGAGGCTGCGCTGAGGAAGGACAAGGAGGAGAACGCTCCTGTGGCCGCCGTGCTGGAGACGTCGCCGCCAGGTTGTCCGCCGCCACTCCCAGGGCCGCCGACTGTTGCTGCCTATAGTGCCGCTGCTGCCGCCATTTTCCCCCCTGCCATTGTCCTCATAATCCCCTCCCTTCATCAACGGAAACATCTACCCAATCATTGGCCTCCTTTCTTCCACGTCGGGCCTGCTCAAATTCAGAAGCTTCCTAGAAGCTTCTCTAAAAGCTTCTAAAGGATAAGGCCTTTGGGCCTTGTTCCTGCGTGCCTTCCCGGTTTTTAAACCGGGCTCATAAAGCTCCTTCCCACAAGCCTTCCCATAAGCCCCAATCCCACAAGCTTCCGGGTCTTCAAAGATCCGATTTTCGGTGAAGGAATCTCCTGCGTACAAGGGAGAAGGCACATCTCAAGGCTGTTCGGAGAAAGCGTAGAAGCGAGGGTAATCCGCAGAGTCTGTGATCACGCCTACGATGGCCCCCAAGAAGTCGCAAGGCGTGCGTGCGGGAGGTTCTTCTCCTAGCATTCACGTGGACATCTCCCCGAGCCCACAAACCTAGGTTTTTACTATTGTGATTCCATACAAAAGTAATGCATTAAGCATGATAACTTCATGGATTAGGAAGCACCCGTGCATGTTCAAATTCACCTAGCCTAGTTAAATGAAATTGGGAAAATTGGTATTTTCAATGCTATAAACGCAAATTGTCTATCCATCTTACGACCTTAATAGTATGTTGCCTTGTCGTGCTTTTCAAAGTGACGAGCATAGAACACCTGTTGCCTATCATTATAAGGTTGGAATTGTTAAAGTGCACCGTTGACTAGACATGGAAAGATTAAGCGTATGTTGCATTTTTAGGCAACATCTTCCTTGTAATGAGTCATGAGGAAAAGTTAACACCCATAAGATGTTATCCGAAAAGAAATAGAAGAGCACAAAATTAATCTTATGGACTTGCAAGTGGCATGTAAAATGGAAAAAGTTAACACTAGCTTTAGTTTTGTATGAACTTCATTAACTTCATTGTAGCTAGGAGAAAGTTGCGTGTTGTATAGTCGTCATGCAAAAATTTCATTCATCAGGAGCCGTATTTAGGAAAGGTTGCATGGTTTAACAAAGCATGAGATTCTAAAGTGTAGATAACAAGGTAGTAGGCATGATTATTTGATGTAAGTCCTAGTAGGTCCAAGGAAAGTTAGTATCCAGATTATCATGTATTTTTATTTTACCAAGGAAAGATAGAGTTATTGTGAACTATGTGATGCGTAGAAGCAATGAATCGCATGTTTACATGTATTGTGGTAGTTGCAACTATTTTTCCCTTTAGATCTAGTTTAATATCTCTAGGAAAGGTTCATCCTTGTCGCAAGACAAGTATATTGAATTGTCTAAATCACCTAACCCACAAGGGATTCATATAGGCATGATTCAGTCGATATGATAAATATCGCAAGTGCTAACTAGGGTTTAGCGCGTAAAGGATTCGACCTAGTTTTACACTTGTTGCCAAGTCAAAACCCTCAAACCCAAAGATCATACCCACATTCACGAAATGTTGAGTCAATTGGACGGGCTTGCAAGAAATGATCTAGGGTTTCTACCCTAAGGATCACTCATTCAAATGATGAAACTCGAATTGAGTTGGAACCCCTAGGACCAAACGTTGTCGATCTAGTGTAATTAGGAATGGGTTGGGTAAAAAGACACCCTAAACCCTGCTTCTCGTCTGAAGATAATTCCGATACCAGAAAACGCCGTTCAATGGGTGAAATGATCCCATGGAATAGATGCGACACTTGTGCAATAAGTTGCAACATTGCATAGACTTGTTGTTTGTTCACAAGAGAGTTTCGCCATTTCTTGAAATAAGGTTGGTAAGTTTTTGCGCAATTTTAACTTGCAAAAGAATGAGTAGTCATCCTGTTACATCACCTGTCTTGGGGAAAGATTGCCAAGTAAAGGGAAGTTAGGTATTTGCTTGGAAGCAAATGATCAATCAATAAATTAAAGCGACATGGTCGCCAGGATTTACTGTTAATAAAACCTAAGGTATTGGTTAAGTTGGGTTAACAGGGTATGGCCCTAACCCAAGGACAAAAGGGTGAACAAATAAACCCTTGGGGATCTTGCCAAGTCGCAATTAATCTCGGATCGAACGCTGGATGCATTCGAAAAGAAGGATTCACTCCTTGACAGTTGGCCAAATAAACGACCACTGGAATTGATTGTGCTTGTAACAGTTTAGAAAACACTGTTTGCATTGTTTTCTCAAAGAACTAAAGGATGAAATGATATCTAATGCTTCAGGTTGAAGGCCTGAAGGGAGAGGCAGCTTCAGTTACCCCTGACTGCCTGCCTGACCCTAACCAAGGGGGTTGTTGACCGTGCCGGGAACGTGGACCGAACCCGCCGCGAGAGGTCTTTCCGTTGAGCTCTACTTGGAGCAGGAGTACGCTTGGGTGCCAGGGGGGCTCTGGCTGTAAATCCCTCGCCTTTCGCGTCCTACGCAAGAGGCTAACGTGACTCGGGATTGGATCTCGAGGCCCGCATACTAGTCTACGGGCAGAAGCTTGGAATAGTGATCCCTAGCGGATTACTGGATAGCCTTTGGGCAGATCATGGACAAGCCTACGGGCGGAACTCCTTGTATTTCAAAGATAAAATTATGAAATGATAATAAAGAATTTGGCTGATATTGTTTTTCTATGTCATGTGATAAGATTACATGAAGGAACCAGTGCTTAACAGGAGTAATTAAAGAAGCTGATTGCTATATGTCAAGTTAATGTGTTAGATAATTACATAACTAAAACAAACCGAGGAAAGTGCGGAGGATGGACCATGGGTCCGTCCTATGGATGGGTGGTCCCGGTTAGCCGGGAACTTTTCTCAAAAATCTCGAAGAACAGCGGGATGATCATCATTATCAAAACGAATAATGAGAGCGATGACCTAGAGTTACGTCTTACCCGATTTACGGAATGGGACTATGCCTCTTGGTAGAGAGGTTGAGTTTTGCATCCCTCTCGTTTCCCATTCTCCTTGAACCAAGTGCAGCGTGAATCCGCTTCGGACCTGGCGTTTCTGCGTAAAGTAGTTCACTTGGGTCTGACGCTAGTTGCTGTTAGCTAATGACCAAACAGGAAAACCCACATTCCGGTCGATCCTAAGTGGGAAACAGCCAGGATACTTCCGCTACGTGGCAGACACGGGAAGACCTAGATTGCAAAACCCGTAACATTCCATGGGAGTGCGGGGCGGAGTTTTCTAGACATCCTTTCCGATGGACTGCTAAGACGTGTCCTGGATGATTCTAGTGGACACGTTACAATAACCAATGCCCCTGTTCTACAATTCCCTGACTTTAATAGACCATTCTTTCTAGTTGTGACCGATGCTAGCGGATCAGGAATAGGAGCCGTACTAATGCAAGACAATCATCCAATAGCATATTCTAGTTCCAAGTTGAAACCCTCTAAGCTGAAATATTCCACTTATGACAAAGAACTATTAGCAGTTGTACAAGCATTAAAACAGTGGAAACACTACTTAATGGGTTCAGAATTCATGATAAAGACCGACCAGCAAAGCATTAGACATCTACTTAGCCAACCCCAAATTTCTGACCGTCATATCAAATGGGCTTCCTTCATTCAAAGCTTTCATCCTATCATTCAATACCAACCTGGAAAAGAAAATGTAGTTGCTGATGCATTGAGTAGAAGACCTGCAATTCATAATATTTATGTCATATCTTTTGATTCTTTGATTGCTATGAAAGATACATATCACCAGGATATTACTTTTCATTCTGATTGGCAAAAATTAGTTCAAAATAATTTCATTCCTGTTGATTCATTGTCATATGATGATGGATTTATGTTTTTTGAAAAGAGACTGTGTGTTACTATTCCATTCCGATCTTTTGTTTTGAATGAATTTCATTGTCCCCCATATCAAGGTCATAGAGGTATCATATCTACATTACGCATGTTAACTAAAGATTTTTATTGGCCGCATATGGATGCAGATGTATCTAATTTCGTTTCTGAATGTTTGATTTGTCAAAGAATAAAGAGACATCATGGTAAACAGTATGGATTACTAATGCCTTTGTCTATTCCATCTAAACCTTGGGAACATATTTCTATGGATTTCATTACTGGTTTACCAAATACTAAATCTAACCATGACATGATTTGGACAATTGTAGATAGATTTAGTAAGCAAGCATATTTCATTCCATGTAAGAAAACTTTAACAGCATCACAAGCAGCATAGTTATTTTTTAAAACTGTTTTTACTAACCATGGATTGCCAAAAGTGATTATTTCAGATCGTGATTCTAGATTTTGTAACAATTTTTGGATTACACTGTTTGCAAATCTAGGCACAAAGATTGATTTCTCATCTGCATTTCATCCAGAAAGAAATGGACAAACAGAAGCCACAAATAGCACCATTCTAGATCTTTTACATGCATATACTATCTCTAAACCTCAGACATGGAACACTCACTTGCATTTATTACAGTTTGCATATAACAATACACCGCACACATCTACAAAGAAAGCACCTTTTGATGTCATTTATGGATATAGATTATCTACACCTGTTGCATCTTTGTCTAATAGAATTCAGAGTGCTGATGATATTGCTACTATGCATAATAGTATTTTTGATGAGGTTAAGGATATGATTGCTAAAGCCCAACAATCATATACCAAACAAGCCAACAAGAAAAGACAAGCTATGAATTTCAAAATTGATGATTATGTTTGGCTTAGAATAGAAAAGCGTAGACTGCAAAGTGTAAATAGACATCCAGTTGTCAAATTAGCTCCTAGATTTTATGGACCATTTAGAATCATTCATAAGATTAATGATAATGCATTCAAGTTAGAATTGCCATCTCATTGGAAAATTCATAATACATTTCACATTAGTTTATTGAGACCATTTAGAGGCCAATTACCTATCCACCCTGTTTATGAAAACCCACCTTTATTAGAGGAAGAGACTGAAATACTTGAACCAGAAGCCATCATAGACACTGACTACATGACTACTCGTACTGGCCGAAGGTATTCTAGATATCTAGTAAAATTTAAGAACCATCCTGTAGAGGGAGCACAATGGATGCACGCTAGAGACTTAAATGCTTTCCCCACTCTGTTAGCTCCACATTGAGCTAATAGCAATTGAGGTCAATTGCTATCCCACCCCAGGGGTATGATGCCAGGAGGCATATTCCACGGTGGATTCTGTGCCACGGTGGATTCTGTAAACTTAGATGATCGGGGCTCATACACAAAGAGGATTCTTTGTGCGAGAAGTTGATGGGGACGCCTGTCCTTTCCGGGCGTTTCATTAATTTAGTGTGTACATGGGTGATTCCATAGCGGGTGATTCCGCAAAATGCATATTAAATTAATAAAAGTTTATGAGTTTAGAGTGCGCACTCGTAATAAATTAAGGTTAGGATTTATTTCTAACCAGTTGATTTATTTATGTAGCTGAAGACTGCTAGGTATTCACTTTTGTCGGTTTAATTGTACTATTTTACTAACGATTGTGAATGCTTCAGTTGATGTGTAGAGATAGCAGCAGTGGCTGAGGAAAGCATTGGAGTCTAGCGAGTATTCGACCTTTGGATTATATTTTGATAGGCGCCACGCCTATATTTTGTTATGTCTATTGAGACATCGATTATTGATTATTATTTTGTATGTGCCTATGCGCACGGATATGTTATTTCTATTTTGGACATTGAGACTGGGCGTGCCAGACTCTATGGGCACCGTCCATTAGCTTTATTTCCTATTTTTGTAGAAAGCAAACTCAAAAGCTAAAAGCTTGTCATATTTTTGTAAATTGGGCTATTATTGAGCATGAAGATGGAAATATACATAAAATACATGCTTTGTGAAGCGCTCACACAAGGCATGGGGGGAGATTGAACCCAATTGGTCTCTTCCTTCTTGTCGTTCATGCTTTTACATTGTTTTTTGCGCAAAAAGGTAGAGTTCATTGTTCTTGGGGACCTTCCGGGATTCACTACGTGAGCATACTGCGTCCGATCTGCGCACCACTACATGTCGCCATGCTGCATCAGTGGAAGAAGGAGGGAAGAGTGACGAAACGTCGTGCAAAGGATGGAAGGAGGGAGAGGCTGGTCGCCATGCTCCATCAGTGGAGGAGAGGGAGACACCACTGATAGTCGCCGCCTGGGCTCGCTTAGCCACCGCCGGCTGCCAATCCGAACTGTTGCTGCCATTCCGCCCCCTACCCGCCATTAAGGCCTCCAAAATCCTCCTCGTCCACGTTCCCCTTCTTCCACGTGGTCCTACATCACACGCCCCCAAAAGCTTCTTAGAAGCTTCTTGGAAGCTTCTAAGGGGGCTCTCTAAGCCCCCTTTTTCATTGCAACTTCCACAAGCCTTTATACCCCCCGTTTTTCTTTTAAACCCCCTTCCCATGGAGTCCCAATAAAGCCATTGTACCCCTGATTTAAGGCCCTTTCCATGTGGATTGCCCACACAAGTCCATATTACTCCGGTTTTTTTTTTTTAAAACCCCTTCTCATTGCAACACCCACAAGCTCATTTTTCTAGCCGATTTAAATGCCCTTCCCTTTTGAACCCTCCGAAAGCCCAAATTTCTTTTCCCTCTTAAGCTTCGAAGTGGAAGCCTATAAGGTCTTCCCATTAGCTCCCTAATACGCCTTTCCGAGGCTTTGAAGGAGAGGGAGCTACAGGGCCCTTCCCCCTCGATTTCCCCCATAAGGCCATTAGAGAAGACTTCCTTAAACTCCTGGGATTTTTAAAGAAAATAGAAGGCCCAAGCTCCAAACCCTAAGGCCTTCCAAAGCACAATTCTGCAAGTCAGTACTTTGGTCAAGGAGCCGTACCTCAAAGGGATTCGCGCGTACAAGGGAGACATGCCAAGATCATAAGACTGCGGCCAAGACAAGAAGGTCGAATTCACGATGGCCCCTAAAGAGGCATAAGGTGCAACCGCAGGAGGATCATCCCCTAACATTCATGTGGACATTTCACCGAGCCACAAGTCCAGGTTTTTACTAATTTTGATTCCACGCAAAAGCATTGCATTAATTACGATAACTTCATGGATTAGGAAGCACCTATGCATGCTTAAAATCGCCTAGTCAAGTTAAATGCAACTGGAAATAAATCGACTATTCGAACAATGATTAGAATTAGATCATGACATGAAATTGGGTCATTGGTATTTTCCATATTAAGAAATTGTCTATCCATTTAACGTCCTTAACAGTATGTTGCCTTGTCGTGCATGTCAAAGTGACGGCCTAGAACACCTATTGCCTATCATTATAAGGTTGAGACTATTAAAGTGCACCTTTGACTAGGCATGGCAAGATTAAATGCACGTTGCATTTTTAGACAAATCTTCATTGAATGATTCATTAGGGAAAGTCCTTAACCCTGTAGGAAATAGAAGAGTGCAGAAATGATTCTAGGAATTTGCGTGTGGCATGTGATTGTAAATTGGAATAGGTCAACTCTAGTTTTTTGGCATGAATTTCACTACGTTGTAGTTAGGAAAGGAGTGCATGTTGCACATTTGTCATATGAAAAATTTCATTCATCAAGAGTTGTATTTAGGTGAAAGGCTGCATGGTTTATTGAAGCATGAAATCTTAAAAGCTTAGAAAAAGAATTGTGGGCATGATTCTTGAATGCAAGTCCTAGTAGGATCAATGGAAGTTATGCCGCAATTTAACATGCGTTTTGATCTTAACAAGAAAAGTTAGGGTTATTGCGAATTTAGGGGTACGTAGAAGCAATGAATCATGCGTTTAGGTGAATTGTGAGATGTTACAACTAGCTTTCTCCTTTAAGATCAAGTTAACATCTCTAGGGATGGTTCGTCCTTGTTGCAAGACAAGTAGATCGAATTATCTAAATCGCCTAACCCGCAAGGGATTCGCATAGGATGGCTCAACCGATATGATAAATAACCCAAGTGCTAACTAGGGCTTAGCACGTTAAGGACTTGACCTAGTTTCACGCACTTGTTACCAAGACGAACCCTTGAACCAAAGGTCCTACCCACATTCACGGAATGTAGGGACAATTGGACGCTCGTGCATAAAATGATCTAAGGTTTTCTACCCTAAGGATCACTCATTCAGATGATGAAACTCGGATTGAGTTGGAATCCCTAGGACCCGAACATTGTCGGCCTAGTGTAATTAGGAATGGGTTGGGTAAGAAGACACCCTAAACCCCGCTTCTTGTCTAGAGATAATTCCATGACCAGAAAATACCGTTTAATGAGTGAAATGATCCCATGGAATAGATGCGACACTTGTGCCACAAGTTGCAACGTCGTATGGACTTGTGGTTTGTTCACAAGAGAGTTTTGCCATTCCTTAGAATGAGGTTGGCAGGTTCTTGTGCAAGTTAAACTTGCAAGAGGATGAGTAGTCATCCTGTTATATCACCTTTCTTGGGAAAATTTGCCAAGATAAGGGAAGTTAGGTATTTGCTTGGAAGCAAATGAGCAATTAATAAATTGGAGAGACATGGTCGCCAGGATTTACTGTTAATAAAACCTAAGGTATTGGTTAAGTTGGGTTAACAGGATATGGCCCTAACCCAAGGACAAAAGGGTGAACAAACAAACCCTTGGGGATCTTGCCAAGTCGCAATTGATCCTGGATCGAATGCTGGATGCATTCGAAGAGAAGGATTCACTCCTTAACAATTGGCCAAATAAACGACCACTGGAATTGATTGTGCTTGTAACAGTTTAGAAAGCACTGTTTGCATTGTTTGCTCAAAGAACTAAAGGATGAAATGATATCTAATGCTTCAGGTTGAAGGCCTGAAGGGAGAGGCAACTTCAGTTACCCCCGACAGCCTGCCTGACCCTAACCAAGGGGGTTGTTGACCGCGCTGGGAACGTGGACCGAACCCGCTGCAAGAGGTCTCTCCGTTGAGCTCTACTTGGAGCAGGAGGACGCTTGGGTGCTAGGGGGGCTCTGGCCGTAAATCCCTCACCTTCCGGGTCCTGCACAAGAGGCTAACGTGACTCGGGATTGGATCTCGAGGCCTGCATACTAGTTTACGGGCGGAAGCTTGGAATAGTGATCCCTGAGGATTATTGGATAGCCTTCGGGTGGATTATGGACAAGCCTACGGGCGGAACTCCTTGAATTTCAAAGATAATATGATGAAATGTTTAAAAAAAGAACTTGCTTGATATTGTTTTTCTATGTCACGTGATAAGATTACGTGAAGGAACCAGTGTTTAACAGGATTAATTAAAGAAGCTGATTGTTATATGTCAAATTAATGTGTTAGATAATTACATAACTAAAACAAACTAAGGAAAGTGCGGAGGATGGACCATGGGTCCGTCCTACGGTTGGGTGGTCTCGGTTAGCCAAGAACTTTTCTCAAAAATCTCGAAGAATAGCGGGAGGATCATCGTCAAAGAAAACGAATAACGAAAGCAATGACATAGAGTTATGTCTTAACCGATTTACGCTGTTTTAGGGGAACGGAATGGGACTATGCCTTATGGCAGAGAGGTTGAGCTTTGCATCCCCCTCGTTTCCCATTCTCCTTGAACCAAGTGCAGCATAAATCCGCTTCAGAGCTGGCGTTTCTGCGTAAAGTAGTATGCTTGGGTCCAATGCTAGTTGCTGCTAGATAATGACCAATCAGGATAACCTTGATTCAGGTCGATCCTAAGTGGGAACGGCCAGGATACTTCCGCTACGTGGCAGACGCGGGAAGACCTATATCGCAAATCCCGTAACATTCCATGGGAATGCCGGGCGGAGCTTTCTAGACATCGTTTCCGATGGATTGCTAAGACGTGTCCTGGATGATTCTAGTGGACAGTTACATAAGCCCATAGATTTGGATCTCATTCGTGGAATTTGCACTATTAAGCCCATAGATTTTGATCTCATTCGTAGGATTTGCAACAACAAGGATGCATTTAACCTTAATGTCAACAATATGCTTTGAGAAGCTACCTTGTAAATGGATCTATGTTTAGCTCAAGTCATGTCGTAGATTTTATGGAGCTTAGTTTTTGGTCATCCTTCCAGTAGACCTTCAAGTATTTAATAGTAATGGCCTTCAAAACTAAGCTAAATTTTACTTGGCTCTAGTTGTACTTGGTGTGATATACTATCTATCATGCATTTTGGGTTTCATACTACTATATCTGATAGGTGATATTCTATTTTGCCCATGATTTGCATTCTATGACTTTTTAAGTTTCCAATTTTGTAATAGTTTCATTGATGATAAATTTAATGCACAATCATGTGCACGTTGATGAATAGTTGTACTTGGACCAATGCACTATGTCTTTACTATATTTTGTGGTTTGGAAATAATATATCTGATATATGATATTCTATTTTGCCCATGATTTTTATTTTGTGGATTTTTAAGTTTCCAATGTCACATGTAGTATGGTCAAGAATACACAATACACAATTACACACACTCGATGAATTTTTTCTATTCTCAATAAAGTATAATCTAGTTAATGCATTTTCCAAAAAAGATTAAACTATTAAATATATAAATCAAAATTTGATGAAACTTCACCCATATACTAGCCATCATAAGAACTCATAGAAAATATAAGATTGACCCCATCAAAAAGCCTCTCGGATACTTTGCTGGAGGCTTTTGTATGGAGCCTTGAATATGGAAAATCAAGGTCCCATATGTGAGCCTTTGGCTAGGTATCCTAGAGGCTTTTGATGGAGCCAAAATGTTTTTAGGTGGTTGATGTCTTCTAGAAGAGTCCACAGGTAAAGTTTCAAGTCAATCTGGTCATTGGTCATATTTTCTCAAAATATCTATACATTAAATCAAGTTTATAGATTTTTTAAAAGATTGGCTACTATAAGTTGAAAGTTTAACCTCATTTTACACATTTGAGTTTTGTGTTTGAAATTATCACTCATGGAAGACATGGCATATACCAAGCAAGTGGCTTGGAGATTCCCCCTAGAACTCCCGTGCAAAGACAATCTCCCCCTACTCCACCACCACACCACCATCACAAGTGACAATGGAAGCCAGGAAGAATGGCCCTCTTAGAGATTTGCCATTATCACAGAAGACCAAACATATCTTGATATCAAAGGCTGCATTCTAGAAGGTGGTGTGGGAGACAATGCAAAACATAGTGATTAGAAACATCAAGAGGCACTTTTACGATAGTTTGTGTAGATCAACCTGATTGGTGGATTGCCCAGGCCCTCCTTACACTACAAGAAGTTGTTGAAGCCTTCCTCATTGACTTATTTGGAGACTTGGTCTATGTAGTGGTGCATGCAAGAAGGGTCACTATCATTGACAAGGATCTACGAATAATGAAGTTCTTTTGGTTATGGAGAGATAGTCCTAGCAAAGCGCAACAATAATAGAAGTCTATTAGTCAAACATCTATGGAATCTAGCTTCTAAAGTGATTTTGTAAAACCCTGCTTGTACTAGATCCTTTGTAAATTGTTATGAATACGAATATAAATTTTTTGTATATCTTATTTTTGTTTAATCACTTGTTATTTGTTTTATTTATTTATTTATGTTAGCTTTAACATGCATTTGGATAAATAAATGTTATGCACGAATTTGATAAAGCATTGCATATTAAATTTAAATAACTAAAATATTTCATATAAATTCGACAAATAAGTATTACATTGAAACAAACAATAATAATAAATGACACATATCACAAATTGCATTACACACAAATTGAACAACATCGATTTTCATCAATACAAGAGAAGATTACAAATTACCCATTAAGGCAAAAAATGCTTCAAAAAAGGCACTTGTAAGAAAATGATTAAGTTGCTAATTAGTTAAGATTTTGAAAGAATGAAAATGCCAAATTTGGTTGCTCAGATGTGATTAATGAGAGAATATTGAATTCATTAAGAAGCTTAGCCATAAATTGTCCCTCATCTTTAATTTATGTCAGGGTTACCGTTTCGGCTATTTTTTGTCTTGGAACTTGGGATAATTTGTATTTTCGAGAAATGTCCACCTATATCGCGGTTTGTCTACTCTCGCTTCTTCTTTTCACATGCTCTTTTTCCATTCTCTTCTTTGTGCTCACTTTCTTATCACTGTGATCGTTGATCTGCTAAAATGTTTAGCAATACCTTTGCAAGTAATACAAATGCGAGCACATGCAAGTACAAACTTACCATCCAACTAGATGCAATTTATTCATCTTGGAGAAGTATACATTATTGAGTACTAACAGATGGGATGGAGGCCAACAGATTGTGAACTTAAGGAAAGAAACATATAGATTTGTGGGTGGATGGAAATATTTATCCGAAGGATCCTTCAATAGGTAAACCTCATAATTTTTTAAATATTCACGACTACGTGAGATATGTTGAGGAAGGTTATAATTGGATGATTGGCTATTGTAAAAGGTTATACTCTACATCTTACACATACATGGCTCAGATGAATGAAATGAGGAAAGCATTATTTATTGCATAGACAAGCATTTCCGAGCTAACAAATAAGATTGACGTTTTGGAAAATGCTAATAAGTCATTACAAGAAAAGCTAGCACACTTGAAGAAAACTCCAATAGGATTCAGAGAGAGAAAGAGACCATTAAAAAATATAACTAGCTTGTGTGAGAGAGTAAAGAAAAGAAGATTGAATCTTGCAAATAAATATGTCTCTAACATGTCATGTATTAATATTCGAGAAAGTGAGGAGAGAATCAGTTTTTCAAAAGAGACCATGAATAAGAATGATATTTTGAGGATTCATAGGTCACCTCAAAATATGGATTTGAGAGGCTCAACTCTCAAATAATTGGTCAAGGACTTAAAGGACACAGTAAAACCAAACGAAATTGTAGAGACATGTGATACTATGGGCATTAGTCAAAAAGGTTATCGGGCTATCTCAAGATTATGGTTTAAAAATATAAAATGTAATAGAATTATTGCATTTAGGTTACCTAGAGCCCTAAGAGTATCGGTTGTAAGGACTGTCATGAATTGTAAGATTCCACAAGTTTTCAGGGAATACATTCATCTTGAAGCATCTATGCCATATGAAAAGTCAAAAAGAAAATCTAGTTTTGAATACAATCTATTTAACAATATATGGGTTGATTTAAGAAGAGTGCATATTGCAATGGTTTGAATGTATAGACTCATGTTAGAGGAATGTCATGGTGTTTTGAAGTTTGCCTTGAAGTTAGATGAAGCATAGATTCAAAAAGGACAAAAGATGGAAAGATTCAGCATTTGCATCATGAACATGGTATTGGAATACAACAATGGTGGGGGTCAAGCACTAGTGCATAAGTTCAAGTCTAAGATGGAGATTTGGTGGGTTGGTGCAGCTCAGGTACCAATTGAGAATCATCAAACACTGAAATGGTTATTTACTCATACAGGTATTCCAAACATTATTAAGTCTCAAAGTGAAGGAGAAATGTTGATTGTTGATAGGATTGGTAATTTTAATGTGAAATGGCATATGAGTGCTGACTTGAAAACAATCAAATGTATGCTTGGAATATGTAATGGGGCAAATGAAAATAATCATTGTATTTATTGCATGGAAAATGTTGGTCTAATGATTGGAGCAACTTGCACCCTGTAAGAAGAGCCCCAACTAGAGACTCTATAGATCTAAGTAAAAAAAAACAAGGAAGATATATGGGATCCTATTCTTTCAATTCCTCTTACAAATGTATGATCATATATTTACTTTGCATGCATAGATTAGAATTATTGATAAACGTCTCAAGTTGCATCTCGACTATGCATACTCAATTAAGCCTTTGTCTTTATCGGATGAGTGTATTGGCAAATGTGAGGCATTACTCTCCAAAATGGGTTTTCATGGAGGTCAAGTTCACTTAAGAAAAGATCCAAAACTTTTAGGGAAAACAAGAGATGTCTTGGCTGATGTCTCACAATGGGAGGTTCAAAAGCTAGACATTTTTTAGTAACTATACAGGAAAACAAGTGAGCATTACTTGGGACCATTGGAAAGAGCTATGTGGGATAACGACAAACGTTGCAACCACACCACGACTTGCATTTCTAAGGATGGAGGTTTGGAGACACCTCAATGTCTTCCTAAAGCTCCTCAAGCAACAAATGAAAACCTATATGTATCTAGAAGAGTTCAAATGTTCCATTACAAATCTTGTTCAAGCAATAAAGGGGGCATGGGGAGAAAAAGATATCACATTCTATTTGGTAAGAGAGATTTTACTTGGTAAGAGAGAATATTTAATCCAAGCTTTCTTCGATAAAATTTCCATTGGCATAAAATGATTGTTACTCTTATGAATTTGTAGCATATCCTTCATGTCCATGGGCCTTACTTTGTGGAGGAGCAAGGCCCCCTAGCAATTTATAGTGGCCAAGGCATGGAAAAATCTCACTATCAAGTGCGTACAAGTTTTTTCTGAAGCACAAGACATGGAGGAGGAGTTACAAAAAGAAATACTCTTGAGGAGCTATTCAATTGGTTTTTTCGACGATAGCTTCAAAGAATGAATACTTCAACTTGAGAATTCATAGTATTTTTCAAGAAAGAAAAATACAAAGCTAGCTCTAAGGATCCTTTACATCATCCTCCCCCTCTGACATATTTACTCTATAACACATAAATTTTCTTCTCTTGTAGCCAACTATCGATTTTATATTAATTCGATTTGCTACCAAAGCATAAGATGAGAGGGTGAGAAAGTAGCTTGCTCTAGAAGCAGAGAAACTAGGACCATAACCAAAAACCGTAATTGCCACACTCTTCTCCAAAAACATCACCTTATGTTCATTGTATTGTAACCGAGAAAAACCAAGTAGCCTTGTAAGTGCCTTGATACATAGTATAGGCCATGTTGCTTCCTCTGAGAAGATGTTATGAAATACCAAGAAAACATGCGGATCAATCCTTGCTAAGTAATGGCCAAGTGCAACATCTTTTCGTGAACTAATACCAACTCTTGTCCCTTTACCCCATCCCAAGAAGTTATTGAAATTTTCAATCTCCAACTATAAAAAAAGATAAATGTCAAATGAATGTTGAAATCAAACATATTAATGTATATCTTACAAAAATCAAGATAATAGTACCAATTGATTTTCATCATTCTCTAGCTTAGTTGGATTCCATATGTTAATTGATGATTGTGCCTAATTGGTATCTTCCAATTCTTTAACATACTGTGACTCTTCTCTTTCAAAATGGGAAATTCCAAGTTGGTCTCGAAGACCGTGGAACTCTTCTTTAGTAATCCCATACTCTTTCTAAGTATTCTTTGCCTTATGAAAACAAAGAGAAAGGGCATCCCCTACTTCAATAAACTTGTCGTCCGTAATTTTGGTGTCAAGTTTAAGTAACTCTTCTTTCAATTCATTTTCGATTCCCATTGGCAGCATCAGAAGACTATGCAATGATGGCTAGACAATAATCCTCCCTAAGATTAAAGAGCCTTTGGATACCTGCTATCATTATGTATTCCTTGTCCTTAATAGGGAAAGTTGGAAGTGAATCTATTGTATAAAAAGAAGAGTCACATAGAAGATCTGCATTTGTGTGGTTTTCTTCAATAATGGTCTTAGATTTGAATTGGGCAACATCTAGTTTTCCAGCAATATATACTTCTTGCTGAGGGTCCAAAAATTCCTCTGTATCCTTGTCATTTGCTACCTCGTCCAAAAGGCAAAAGCTAGAACATTTTGGACCCTCTAATTGTCGTTTATACAATTTAACAAGATATTTAACAAGAGTATATACAATGAATGCATCTATTTTGGACATTAGCATGCATTTCCTAGAATGAGTAGAACAAAACATATATGAGATACAAAACCAGTCAAGCGAATGAGATGTACACTTTCTAAAAACAAAGTCTTATCGGAAGGTGGGCTCCAATAGGTATGTGGACATATTCCTTTGCATCCTTTTCAACCACTGAGAATGCAAGACTTTTAAACTTAGCAAACTCCTCCAGGAAAAACTTCTTGCACGAGTTCAATACATGGTCTAAATCCCAGTCAGGATTGAAAATATCCTTTGCAGTTCCGTAGTAAGATAACTCCATGCCATTCTGAAGAAGAAAATCTAGGAGCCTTTCTGATGGAGAAACCTCTATGATCTGAGACAATCCAAAAACTCTCAATGGTGACTTGCCTTTGACTGGAGACTTCCTAAGCATTCCCACACTTGCTGCTGAACAAGGGAAAGAAGCTGTGGGAATTTCAAGAGAGGAGGTAGCACAACAAGAAGCCCTTGTTGACCCTGATGACAATCTTGTTCTTTTCTTATTAGGGGTTACCTGCTCTTGGGAGCCTGCAACATCCTTAGATTGAGACATGAGTGAAAGTAGGATACAGCGCAAAAGTGTGCACCCGACCTCATGAACAATGCCTCCTTACTTCGTATTTGCAGATCTAAGATACGGAGAAAAATTTGGCAAGTGACCTCAATAACAATACCTCATCGCTTCGTATTTGCAGATCTATGATATGGCACAAAATTGGGCAAGCTTCGACCTCAATTCTAGCTAGGCTTGCTAAATTGCAAAAAAAAAAATCATAATAGCCTAATTACTTGTTTATATAGATAGGAAAATAAATGCCACGTGGAAAGCTACGTAGACATGGCCCCTTTAAGACCATCTCGACAAACTCCATTTTGGAGAAAGTAGTATTGCTTCAAGGTTCGAAGTTTCTCTACTCGTTTACAAGTACTAGGTTTGAACCACTTTTCTCCATGGTGACCTATGGTATGGTTACTAGAGTCAAAGACCCCACTACCATTAGGCACGAGCTACTGGGCCAACATTTATTGTTGCCTATGATAAATATTAGCTCTAACCGTGGTGAACCTGGCTCTAAGAAGCATAGGATAGATTAGATGTACTTATACCTAATGTTGTCTCTTTTGCAATGTAAGCATTAGGGCCAAAAATGCTTCAAAAAATGATAATCACAGGATAAAGGAAATGGCCAAAGAGAGTTTTCCACATGTACAAGAATATGGTATTCTTATCTCCTCCTTTTTGGAGATAGCAGAGTCCACTTCATGATTATCTTCTCTCTTTTAGTCAAAATCTCCAAACACTGACATGTTTTGGTAGTCTTGAAGTCCTTATTTACTTATAAAATTTGACAAAATTGGTTATGATAAAGATGTTGTGAAATTAATAGTGACTTTTTTTAAAGTTGGGAGCTTTTGGCATCCCCAATATATTTTCATTAGTCTTTTCAATATTTCTTCTTTGTTCATTCATCTTTCTCGGTGAGCTTCTTTCTTTGCTCATTTTTCCTTTTCTCAGCAAGGGCTTTTCTCTGCGAATTCAATCTAAGTATGTCATCCAAAAGGTGCCCATCTCGTTTAATAAACTCTTGCACTATCTATAGCCAACGAGTATATGGAAATTGGGAGCCCAAAACCTTTTGCATAAACGATTGGGTGACCATGTTGCCCTCTTACAAAGGCTCTCACAAGGTCAAAATAAGAAAGAGAGAGGATATAAAACATCATCGGAAAGGGTGTATCATTGCTTTCAAAAACATGCATGAAGGGTGGTTAGTTAAAGTGTAACATGTTTACATGGCCAAGGATATGCACTTGTCTCCTAACAAACGTGTTTACCAACAGACACATTGTAAGTCTTAAGTTGATAACATATATGATCTTTTTTTTCATTTAAGCAAGTATTAATATCCAAATTCGGTTGTAGATATATTTCCATCAACAAGTACTAAATGGCAACCTGTGGAGAGTTTGAGTGGAACTTTCAATGCGATTCATAAGGCGCTTGCAGACATTATATATGCTAATGAGACCATCGGTTCTTTTAGTGACAGAACAATTTTTATATATTATGCACAATATGTGGTTTTGTCTAAAGAGGGTACATATGGACATATCGAGGATTTGCCATTGCCAAGTCTCTTATCCCTAATTTGGGAGGCTCCTGATAAGGCAACCATGCATAGTTTTAAATTCAAAATATATCAAGATATTCAAAAGTCCATGACAGTTGGAAGGATCTCAAGAAGAATACACTTGTCATGGTTTATCCCCTTACATATCTTTGTGGGCTGCTTCAAAATAGCAAATTTACAGAGAACAAAAGTATCTTGGCTAAGTAGAAATTTTGCAGAAGCAAGAATAGATAAAATTATAGGAAAGCTTTGGAAATCTAGAGAGGTTGACCATAAGGGTGACACCATGAGGTGTATTGTATATCCCAAATCCTTGTCTCTGTGTTATAATATAGCACGATAAACTCTTACTTTGGGTTTTGATTATAGGAGATACAAACTTAAATTAGGCATCTAGATTCCCTTGGATTCTGATACAGATTGTGTGCCCTTCAATCTTAAGGTGCAAGTTATAAAAAGGGAGATAAATATCACTTCCAATTGGAATCTTAAAGATGTAACAGATACCTTGGAGATGCTAAACTGTACATCCCCAAAATATAAGTTCAAAGTAAACGGTAAAATAGTCAGGAAAAGAGCTGAAAGGACTTTCCCTTGTAAATTGATGACATTTACATTTGACAAAAAGATTTTCATTAAATGAAGAGTTACAAAATTGAAGTGTAGATATACAAGGATCTTGCTTCATTTGCATCTATTTGTCTTCTTTTAGCTTTGTAACTTCTTCATCACTTTCTAAAAAGATATCTAATCTCCTTCCAGTGGCTTTTTTCTTTGGTTGGTCAAAGAATTTTACTTGGACGTGGGGCCTCTTCTCTTTAGGTGGCTGATGAGGAGATGGATGAGAAAGTGTTGGCATTTATGTCTTTTTGGAGCTTACCTTACTTTTCTTTCCAGATGACTTGTCTTTTGCCTTACTCTTAGTTAATGATTTAAGTGGAGGAGAGTCGGGGTTGACGTGCGTGATTGCCCTATTCAAAATTAACTCAATACATCTCTCTCTTGTCCACCATGTGTATGAATCGAGGTAATCTTGGCACTACAAGGAAAGTTGTAGTAAGTTGTAAGGGCAGTGATAGTTTGTACTTGTAGGGATTAAAACAAAGAAATGGAATGATTATAAAAAATTTGATGATAATGTAGCAGTTGTGAAAAATGAAAGACACGTTGCTCAAAAAATAATGTGAAAGATACTTACCTTAACCCCATCTATCTTGAGAATCTTTGAATCTATTGTCCTACAAATATTTAAAATCACTCTCCATCCACAAGAATACACATCATTTTGCAAGGGCACTTCTTGTAAGAGAAAGCTATATGGTTTTTGAGGATCAGCAAGATCCTCATATGTGATGTCCAAAAAGGTAACCACCAACCTGCCAGCACTGTAAATGAAAGCATGTTACTTTTAAAAAAACAATCAAATAGAATAAACAATTTTAAAAAAAGTGAGGATTATTGTATTCAACGCACATTTTTTCTTGGCCGTGGATACCAATAAGAGAGTTCATAAGGATAATTTCTCTAGTGAGAATATCAATATATATTAAGCTCTAATGTCCTCTACAAAGTAAAATGTTAGTAGGGAACACATACTACTAAAAAGAACTATACATTAAGCCCTTTGCAAAATTGCATACCTTTCGACATAAGGAAAAAAAAAAATTAGTTTGTGATTGGATCAAACGTTCTAAAAAATAATTATATGTTTGAACGAGATCTTAAAAACAATTCCATTGATAATAGTGGATCAACGATAAATATAGTTTTAGAGATTTCTTGGCTCAGAGAAGTAATCAATGCCCTAAAACCAATAGAAAAAACAAAGGAATGTCAGTTGCAGTGAACAACACTATCATTCCATTTTAAAAAAAAGAGTCAAAAAGCTTTACCTTATGCAACAAAAGACTACAGAATTTGAAAATTGAATATCTTTCTTAACAAACATGGATTTGTCCTCAAGGGAAATACTAAGATAGTCTTCTTTTGAAGAAGTGCAAGAGACATTCACAACCATTTGCCCATATACCTCCCCCATTCGCTTTAGATTGACAGAACCAAGGACAATGATTTTCCTCTTGCAAAATTCATCCTCTGACTCTAAAATCTCTTGTGGTCGTTCTCGATGGGCAGACACTTATTGGAGTTCTTGATGGGGAGACACTTGTTTGGGGGTGATCTTTGGAGGGTAGAAATGTGTCACCTCCTCAATCGCTGGCCATTTCACTCTTCTAGAAAATTTTGGATGAACATTAAGGATCTCAAATACTTTTTGATCAGTAGTGGGCAAGGACCTCAATACCTTGTCAATGAACCTATACCTGATTTTGCTGACCATACTAAAGTCTTTGTTCATCAAAGTCACTATATGAGTGTGAAAAGCAGCGATGTAAGCATCGTTCATAAAATCAATAACGAAGTCTTCAGCATCCTCCTAAAGGCAAAGAATGGCTACAAGCTCCCATTTTTTTTGCATGCCAACTTCAGTTGACACCCTTGATAATCTATAAGAAATATCTTTGACAACTCTTATAAATGTTGTCTTGGGAATCACATGCTGTGTAGCTCTTTGTGCCTTTCTTATCTCACTAAAACATTTTTGAACATAATAAAATCTAGAATTTCTCTTTCTCTTAGACTTGGAAGGGTCTTCTTTTTCATGGGCATAAGAGGGTCTAGGTTGCTTTGTATGTTGAATAGGGGGTCTAAGGGAGGTTGGAAACTTGGCAATTATAGGGGAGGACTGTACATGATGAAGCTTACTATGGGCAGGAGAAGACATTGTCTCTACACTAGATTGTTTAGATTCCATGAAAGGAGACTGAGGGAAACTAGGGGTAGGTGGGATCTCAGGAGGGAAAGATTAAGGAACTGATGGTCTTGTCTCTTCCTCACTCTCTTTGTTGTCTAAATACACCTTCCTTGTAGTTTGCTTTGTCCATGACCTACTAGAAAATAAGACAAGTTCAAGTTAGAACATTTAAAAACCATATTAAAGAAACCTTAAACTCAAAACAGAAACTACAAATACAACGTGATAGGAGTGAAGCGCGTGTTTGAAATCAAGCTACTCGCGACGTATTTGTAGATGACAAAGATGGCACGAGAGGAGTGAAGCACATGTTTGAAATCAAGCTACCTACACCATATTTGCAGGGCACGAGAGGAGTGAAGTGCATGATTGGAATCATACACATGATGATATGGCGTGAGTAGTTGATACGGATGACGATACGGTGCGATAGGCGAAAAGCTAAGGTTGAATATGAAGCTTCTCGCATTGTATTTGCGGAATATCGATACGGCGTGATGAGAGAAAATAACTGGTTGGAATGAAAGCTCCTCACGTCGTTTTTGCGGATTACCGATCGGCGTGAATGTAGTCAAGTGCAAGATTAAAAATCACCTTTTCGTGCCGTATTTGCGAATGGCTGGTATAGGGCAATGCAAAAATCGTTGATCTCAATGCTTGTAGATTTGAAAAGTGAGCCATGTAAGCTAACATTGATCTTTTATACCTGTAGGAATGGTGACATGTGGCATTATTTAATTGGTAAGGATTTGCGTAGGCCATCCACGTTATGGTGCATCATGCACCATGATACAATATAGCTCTTCTTTTATCTCCAAAATCTCCAACACATCTTACATAGATAGGTATTCAATCCCCTCAATGGTAACAACATGGAGAGAAGCAAGGGATGGCTCACTACTCAATATCTTAGCAGGGTAGGGAGGTGGGTGTACAATAGCTAAGCTTTGTGCTACCTCTTCACTTGGATCATGAGTGATTTCCTTAGGCTCCCTCTTAAAATATTGTAGTTATGGTTGAGAGGGTGCATCAATATCTTTCTCACTGTCTTCTTGCACATCAATGCACAAAACATAGATAGCAAAGGCTATATTACGCTTGATGATATCCATCATGGTGTGGTCCTAGGACAAGATGGGTACAACTCTAGCACAAAGTTGTTGCCCCACATGCACCATAGCTCAGTTTATGACCTAAATTGCATGGCTCGATCTGGCATGTAGAGACTATACAAAAAATCTATAGGAATCCACCTAAGAGAAGAGTTTGGAATGGAGCAAGTAAGAGGATTTGCTGCATCACAAAATGATATCACTATGCTAGAGCTAGGATCTACCAGAAAAAGTGAGCTCTCTAACTCAAGGTCATGCAAAACCTTGGGTAAATATGGTCTCCTATAGGCACATAACGTGTGGAGCTAATCCATTGGATAAAGGTAGGAGCAGTAGCCATGGCACAAAGAGAGAGAAGGGAGGAGAGTAGAAGTATAGAGAAATAGGAAATGAAATGTAAGAGCTAGGAAGAATAAGAATTTAGTGTGTGAATAATATTGATGATATGCCATGTCACACTGACATTGGTATAAAAGGAGAGGACATGTAATTTTTCCTATCTTTTTGGCACATTAATACATTACTCTCCTTCTCTCTTACCTTTCTCATAGTTTCAATGGCTTCTTTCTCTTTCTAGTATTTCTCTCTCCTCATCACTCTATTTCTCTCTCTTCTATACTCTCTCTTCTCTCTTCTGCAGACTTCTCTCTCCTCTTTAATCCCTAGCCTATTCTTCACACCCTTTTATCAATACATCATTAAGAATAGACACAATGATTTTTAGTATAAAATCTTGTAAGAATATGTTCATAGCAATCAGCATATGTGCAATAAAGCTTTTGGAGCAATAACATTAGGAGTCACACAACCAATCTCATATGGCTGAAAAGAAAATGCCTAACTATGCTTTGATAAATTTCAAAAATTTCAATTTCAGACAAGTACTTGACAAAGACAATGACTAGTGGAGGGTTGCAGACCATCTATAGTTAGTAAGAGACTACATCTGAAGATCTTCAAGGTTAGATATGGCAGAGTATGGCTTAAGTAGCAGGTCATCATGAAAATTCCATGCAAAATTGAAAGTAACTAGGGTAAAGGAGAGTTAACAGGGCTAAGTTTGGAAACAAACTGTGGTTACTTTGAAAAGAGAGGGTTCTCTTTCCCCTTTCTTGGAGCTTCCTGGAGGTTTCATGGAGTTTACCATCAAGATGTGTTCATATCTCTCAAATCCCTGCTTTTCTTGGCCAAGCAATATATGGAATAGCTTCTCTGCTTCAAGATCTAGAAGTTGATTACCCATTTGACAGAGATGAGCTCAGCAATGGAGCCAAGAACAATCCCAAAAATTGCAGCGCTATTTTCAGGCTGATTCCAACGTGTTCTCTTCATCACATGCTTCATGTTCAACCTCTGGCACTCTCTCAGATCATTGGCAAGTGAAAATAATTAGTAGCTCTTGAAGATTGAACTCCATTTGTGAACTTTCAATCTTCCTGTAAACCCTATATGAATAGTCCATGGCAACAATGAAAGCTTCAATCCAAGCTCCCATTTCTCAAGAATTTCTTTAGTATTCTTCATCAATCCATCTTGTGGGATCAAGGCACTAAGGATTCTTCAACAAATTGCCAAAAAAAAAAAGCTCGTGGAGGACATTGGAGCTCATATTGAAGCTTTATTTTGGGGCTTTCCTTGGAGAGGCTTGAAGCTTTGGTATTCAAGTGTTCAAGCAAGCGCAGTGCATTGATTCTTCACGAATTTGATCATATTGGAGCTCATATGACTGATTTCATGGATATTTCAAGATTTATGGTGGATTTTAAAGAATTCTTCCATTAACAGGTTTGGAGTTGACATTTACCATCCTCATTAAGCTTAATCAAGGTATTTCTCTTGCTTAATCTCTAAAGTCTCTCAATAATCCACTTGCTAATGCTTTTCCACTTGTTGATGAGATATTATTGATCAATTAATTCTTTGAATTGATCAATAGATCAAATATTAGTATTATTCCTACTAATCTCAGTCTATTTCATTGAATTTCAGCATTGATTCAATAATATCTCATCATAGATATCATGTACCAAGTTTGATGCATAACCTTGACTTGTTTGGTTAAAATTCTTTTTCCCAAGCTAAAATATTGTAAAAAGGTAAGTACTAGCAATCAGGGAGTCACTGAATTACATTGGTAGGACCCTAATCCTAGCCAAATTTTCAAGATTTCATCCAATTGCATCTCATGAAAGGGGTTGAATGAATATTTCAGAAATGCATTTCATGTTGGTTGATTGGAATAGAATGCCATTGCCATGTTGATATACCCACTGAGAAAAAATGTGAATACCGAAGGAGATAGTGGGATAAAAGAGAGGCGACCCTCCCTTACTATCGAAGATCTCGAAGGGGTGCAACCAACTGACCCGGGGGGAACTTTTCCCACCTCCCGGTGATTCAGAGCCCGTATAGGGAGCCTGTCTTGCCGTTTTATCCCTCACACAGGTATAGCAAGTGGAGAATTGAAGATTAAAGAGTTTCCAAAGGCTCAAGTACCTTCAAGAGCAAAATAGGGTAAAACAGGGACTTTACAGGACACTACAGGGCATTTACAAGTCCTTACATGTACAAAATTCATTATTAAAGTACATATGCATGTACTAAAAGGTACCCAAATGTCCTACTCAGCCTTATATAGCATTTGGTAGCCATTTGGGGTTACTATTTTACCTTACAGGGTGAAAACATGGCATTCACTAGTTAAAACACGGTGCAAGCTTGGACATTTCAGACTCAAAGATTGAGTTGCATAATTTTCTGTCCTAAAATTGTTATTAGCTTGCTATAGCTCATCTCAAAGATGGCATTCTTAGCTTCAATTTGAGCTTTAAAAAATTGGAATCGAAGCTCCTAGCCAAAGTTATAGCCATTTTTCTGATAGGGGATACTACAGGACTACACTATTATGGCAGGGCATAAATGTATAAATAAGGCCCAGGATGATTATGCTCAGAAAATCAAAGATTCTATGTTGGAGAATACACCCCAAGAGAGCCCTGAAGAGCCTCAAAAACATGGAGAAATCAGTGCACTCAATAATACCTTATGTGTACATGAACAAAGGCATCAACAATGGCATATGGACCTATTATCAAGAGTGGAGCAGATGGTTTTATCTACTGATCAAATGAAGTCTTCTATTGAGAAATTAGTGGATTCAACGACTCAAAAAAAGGCTTCAAGTTGGTGGAATCCAATGCTGAAATAATGGCTCAATTCTCCCAATGGATGCAAATGCAAATGCAAATGGGATCTAAAGAAGCAAAGGCGAAAGATGATTCAAATAGTGAGCCTTCAGTCCCACTTCAGCCACCTAACCAAAATGGTCAAGGTCATGGAATTATTGGAAGAAGAGGTATTCTAAATAGCCAATATGAAGTAGGTGAGACTTCACAAAGGCATGATGACTATTTGGGCAGTTTCAATGGAGCCAACTCCCAAGCTTTAGGATTGAATACTCAACTTCCTAGAGGTTCTCTACCAATGGGAAGATTGCATAGTGGTCTTCAGCCACCTATTGGGAGATTTCCATCTCACTTTGGGGGTTCTCAATGCCTGGCAATCATGATCTGTCTATTTTGGGATAGCAACCATTCCATGAAAGAGAACTGAAAGACAAGATCATTTTGGCCAAGTTCAATGGTCAATCATCTTTACCATCTGATTTAGAGGAGTGGATCTCCAAAATGGAATCTTACTTTGACATATTTCCTAGAACTGATGATATAAAGATTCATTTTGCTTCATTGCACTTGAAGGGATTTGCACATACTTGGTGGATGTATATTAAAAAGGAGAACATACTTATAGAGAATTGGGAAGCTTTCAAGACACTTATGGTTGAAGTCTTTGTCTCTCCTCTTGGAAAATAGAAATTGGCATGGAGATGGTATGTTTTGGAGCAAAGAGGACTAAGTCTAAGAGAGTCCACTAACCAATTTCTCAACCTAACCATGTATGTAGAGAGCATCAGTGATGAGGCTAAGCTCCACAAGTATATGTATGGCTTAGAGCCATCTTTATCAGTTGATCTCATGGCACAAACCCCTAGTTCTCTTTTTAAAGATATTGAGCTTGCAGAGTGCTATGGAACAAAATATAGAAGACAGTCTTCATTTCAGCCTGGTTTTGGATAGCCAAGGACTGTTTTAAAATAGGGACGATTTGGCAACATTTATGGCAACAATCATGCACCAACTGGAGGCTTAAGGATACCAACTTATCCATCATTCAATGATTCAAGACCTCAAAGTAATTTCAGGACAGCAAGCAGTCCTAGAGTTGATTTCAAACAACGGGATAGCAAGCCTAAATCCATTTCAGCCAACATGAATCCTAAGTCTATCCCTATGGACCTTTATAAGGAAAGAAAGGAAAAAGGATTATGTTTCAAGTGTGGAGAAAAGTATACACCTGATCATGCCACAAAGTGTGTATACAAAAATACCAAAGCCAAACTTCAAAGTATGCTAGTCTTTGAGGATCCTAAAGATGAGATTGATGAAGCTAATGCAATTGCACCTAATGCTGAAAATGAAGATCTTGAGGAAGAAGTTGGGCAAGAGTATTTTTATGATCCAACTGACTCTTTCCCTTTTGATCTAGGTGGGAGTGTTCCTTTTGATCCAGGTGGGACTTATCATGAGTCACTTGCTACCACTAATTGCTCTATTTCCATGGATGCTTGGACATGTTCTGAGAGCCCTAATACACTACCATTCATGGAAAGGTAGTGTTCATTCTAATAGATAGTGGTAGTACGCATAGTTTTGTGAATAAGTCCATTATGGACAAGCTGAATTGTCTTCCCACTGATTTACAGTAGCCCATTAGAGTTCAATTAGCCAATGGTGAAGAAGAAATCAGCACACAAATAAGCCCACAAGTTTATTTACAGCTGGCTGAAAATTTTGAAGCAAAAGTAAACTTGATTACCTTAGAAATGGGGCCTATAGATATTGTACTTACTTGTGATTGGTTGATGACATTAGGAAAAATCACTATGGATTTCTCACAGTTGTATATGGAGTTTATCTTCAATGGACAGCTCATCCATTTACAGGGAATTCCTTGTAGATCAGATTTTCAACTTATCTCCATTCAACAACTCAAAAGGGAGTACAAGAGGCATTCACAAATATTTGTTTTGCATTTGAATAAAGAAATGGAAGATCAGCCCATTAATTCAGCAAGACATCCAGTTTTGACAGCTCTTCTTGAGGAGTATAGGGATCTGTTTGAGGTGCCTACTTCATTACCTCCCAAGAGAGTAGTAGATCATCCTATTGATTTGGAGCCCAACTCAAATCCAATCAATAATTCAGCCCATTAGTTCAGCAAGACATCTAGTTTTGACAGCTCTTCTTGAGGAGTATAGGGATCTGTTTGAGGTGCCTACTTCATTACCTCCCAAGAGAGTAGTAGATCACCCTATTGATTTGGAGCCCAACTCAAAGGCAATCAATAAGCCACCTTATATATTGTCTAAGTGTGAGCGAGAGGAAGTAGCCAAGAAAATCAAGGAACTTCTTGAGATGGGATTCATTGAACCAAGTTCTTCACCTTATGCATCTCTAGTTTTGTTAATAAAAAAGAAAGATGGATCTTTCAGGATGTGCATTGACTATTGGGATCTTAATAAGATCACAGTACTGAAGAACAGGTATCCAATACCCAAGATTTATGATTTTCTTGATGAGCTCAAGGGGACTTACAAATGCCCTTTGGGCTTACAAATGCTACAGGTATCTTCCAAAGCTTGATGAATAAGATTTTGTAGCCTTTCCTTTTTCAGTTTGTCTTAGTCTTCTTTGATGACATTCTGATTTACAGCAAGACTCTACAGGATCACTTATCACACATGATGAGGGTTTTTGATGTATTGAGACATCAAATGATTTTTGCTAAGGAGAAGAAATGTTCTTTCATGCAGATTGAAGTGGAATACTTGGGACATATTGTCAACAAGAAAGGGATGTAGATTGACCCTAAGAAGGTGCAATGTATAAAAGATTGGTCAACACCTACTACTACCACTTCTCTTAGAGGATTTCTTGGTCTATCTTCATTCTACCGCCGATTCATCAAGCATTATGCGGCTGTTGCAGTTCCTTTGTGATTGACATGTTGAAGAATGAAGCTTTCTTTGGGGATGCTCTTGTAGCTAGTAGCTTCAACTAGTTAAAGGAAGTCCTTAGTTCTACTCCTATTTTGGTATGCCCAGATTTCTCGAAAGAATTTACCATACAGTGTGATGCCAGTGCCAAAGGCATTGGGGTTGTTTTGTTACAGGAGCATGGAGTGATTGCCTTTGAGAGCCGTCAGCTTACAGATAAAGAAATGGCCATGAATGTTTATGACCAAGAGATGTTGGTTATTTTTCATGCAATAAATAAATGGCACCATTACTTGTATGGCAGCCGATTCAGAGTCCAGAGTGATCACAGGGTTCTTAAGTATTTCCTTACTCAATCCAATCTTACTCCTAAGCAGCGTAGGTGGATAGCTACACTTTAGAATTATGATTTTCACATCACTCATGCAAGGGGTGAAGACAATATAGTGGCTGATTCTCTTTCTTGTATGTGGGCTTGCAAAGTTTCAGCAATGATGATTGAGTTGCATAGTGACTGGATTGAAGAACTACAGGAGCCTTATCTTTTGGATGAAGAGCTCAGCCATATTTTTTCAGAAATTACAGTAAGGTCTCATGGAAGAAAACTCGCATTATTAGCTTAAAAATGGCCTTATTTGGTTAAATGGCAAGATTGTCATTCCTTCTACCTCTTCTTTTACATAGAAAATTATGGAGGAACTACATTCTTTGCCTTTAGTTGGATGCCTTTAGTTGATCACCTTGGAGTTTTCAAGACCTATGACAGGATCAGCAAAAGTTTCTATTAGAAAGGACTGTGGAATGATATCAAGGACTTTGTCATGAGGTGTATGCCTTGTCAACAAAATAAGGACAGCACCCATAAGCCAGGTGGTTTATTGCAGCCATTACCCATTCCTATAGGCAAATGGACGCACATTACCATGGATTTCATTACTGGCTGACCTACTACCAAGAAGGGATGGAATAGTATATATGTGGTGGTGGATAGACTCACCAAGGCAGCCCATTTCATTCCAAACAAGATCTAGTTTACTGCTTCTCAAGTGACTAGTCAGTTCATGGAGTAGATTTTTAGACTACATGGATTATCGTAGATGATTGTTCATGATAGAGACTCAAAGCTCATGAGTAATTTTTGGTAGATGGTATTCATATCTATGGGCACTAAATTGGCTCATTCTACGGCTTATCATCCACAAACTAATGGACAGACAGAAAGGGTAAATAAATGGTTAGAGACTTATCTTCACCATCTTTGCTATGACGCCTAAAATTCATGGGATTCTTGATTACACTTGGCTAAGTTTGCCTACAATAACTCTACTCATGCTAGCATTGGAGTTTCTCCCTTTTAGGCTATGTATGGCTATAAGGTGCCCTTACCCATAGTCAACTTTAATGAGAGAATCAATCCTCATAGGAAAGAAGAGTTGGAAAGAATGCAAACCCTTCTTCAGCAGTGTAATATGAATCTTAGGCTCAAGACCAAATGAAGATGTATGCTGATGAGAAGCGGCGGCCTTTAGAGTTCCTAGAAGGGAAATTGGTCTTATTGAAGGTGCCCAAGTCTAGGTACTCTACTTTGAGAGATGGATCTAGTAACAAGCTTGCTCATTGATTTTATGGCCCTTATTGTCTCTTAAAGTCCATTTGAGATTTAGCATACACATTGGAGCTACCCTCTTCCACAAAGATTCATAATGTCTTTCATGCTAGTCAGCTCAAGCCTTTCTATGGTGATCTAGTTGATATAATTGATGAGCTGCCACCTATTGATGAAGAAGGTCTTATTTAGTACACCCTAGAGGCTATTATAGGTGAGCGTGAGAAGAAGCTTTGATCTTGTTACATCATCAAATATTTGATCAAATGGAGAGGTTCACTACTTGAGGAAGCTTCTTGGAGGCCTGATTCTATATTAGATGAGTTTCCTTTCCTATGGGACACATTGGTGTGGCTGAAGCCTATTTCTTATGGAGCTAGTTATGGTGCAGACAGGGTCAGCACATATGGATTAGAATTAAGCCACTTACATAGGTCAAAGTAATATTCAAGAGCTACATTTTGACATGTGGCATGCTTCATTTAGACACTTCTACTAGAAGTTATGGGGCAGATTTGGTCGAGCAGGGTCTGTTTACACATCAAACTGTCTACTTCATCCTGGTCTTATTAGTTGAAGACTTTATGGCTCCATATACCTTGAAAGAATTCTTGATCATGTATATAGCTGATGCTTACTTTTGTTCTTTCATTCTAATCCATATGTCAATCATCATTGATTCATTTTCCCATTTTTAAAGCCATAAAAACAGAGTAGTACATTGTTCTATCCATCCTTTTCTATTCTTTCTATGTTTGTTTTTTAGGGAAAAAACCTTTGGAAAGGGATGGATTGTAAGAAGCTGGAAAGAATAAGAATTTAGTGCGTGAATAATATTGATGATATGCCATGTCACACTGACATTGGTATAAAAGGAGAGGACATGTAATTTTTCTGGTAATGTGTCCACCTTTCCCTTTAGGACACATCTTAGTAGTCCATTGAAAAGGAGGTCTAGAAAACTTCGCCTGGCACTCCTATGAAATGTTTACGAGATTTGTGATCTAGGACTTTCGGTGTCTGCAATGTAGCAGAAGTATTTTGGCCGTTTCCACTTAGGACCAACCTGAATCACGATTTTTCCTAATGGTCATTTCCTAAACGACAACTAGCGTTGAACCCCAAGCAAACTACTTTACGTAGAAATGCCATGGCCGAAGCGGATTCATGCTGCACTTGGTTCAAGGAGAATGGAACACGAGAGGGATGCAAGGCTCGACCTCTTTGCCCATAAGGCATAGTCCCATTCCATTCCCCTAAAACAGCATAAATCGGGATCTTTCTCTCTCCTATTCTAGTCTTTCTCTCTCATTGTCACTCTATTTCTCTCTCTTTTGCACTCTCTCTTCTCTCTTCTGCAGACTTCTCTCTCCTCTTTTTCTCTCTCTAGCCCATTAGGAAGAATAAGGATTTAGTGTGTGAATAATATTGATGATATGCCATGTCACACTGATATTGGTGTAAACGGAGAGGACATGTAATTTTTCCTATCTTTTTGACACATTAATACATTATTGTCCTTCTCTCTCACCTTTCTCACAGCTTCAATGACTTCTTTCTCTTTCATGTCTTTCTCTCTCCTATTCTATTCTTTCTCTCTCCTCATCACTCTATTTCTCTCTCTTCTACACTCTCTCTTCTCTCTTCTGCAAAATTCTCTCATCTTTTTCTCTCTCTGTTCACTTCTTGATATGAAAGTGAAAAATAAGTTTAGAGATCTAACTTTTATGTATCAGGGGTTTTAAATAAATGTTCTTATAACCTTTTTAACCTTAAAGTTTCAAATTAAAACCCCAACCATAGATACTTTATTTCAATAATTTAAAGCCACCATCAAAATTACTCAAATAGATAAATGCTTTATTACACTTTAGTATATCCTCAAATATGTTTGGATAAGTGAGTATGTTCAAGTCTAACTAGAGAAAATATTAGAACTTTTAAAGGAAAAATGTTAAAAAACCTTCAAAATTCCTTTAGATGAATTCCCAAGAGAGCCTTGATTTACTCGCTTTGTTTTATATGTTCAACTTGATTTCCTAGTAGCAAAAATGTTAAGACTCTCATTGACAAAACTTTACTAGAAGTCAGAATCCTTGAGATGGAAGACGTATCACATCAAGTGATCATATATATTTTAATAGAAATCATTCACAATTAAGAAATCTAACACTTGTTGTGTGATGCATAGTTTTTCATACACCAACCATATAGCATATGCCTTATTAGCATATGAACTCAAGAAACATGGTTACAAATTACCCTTGTCACTCAATAGACCGATATATGTATGTTAAATAGTGAACTAAAACAAAAGTATTGACTGTATTTAAAAATAGATAGAAATCCAAATACTTTCAACACTTATTTTCATTCCTTCCAACAATAGATCGAGTGCTCAAAGAAGTAAATAGAAGAGATGAGATGCAATATATCATTATGCAAAGATAATATTACAAAGGCTATAGAAGTCATGTGCAATTTAATAATTAATTTAACAAGTGTGATTGACTAATTACAACACATATACTCACATGCTTAGATCATAGTAAACTGAAATGATCAAAATTGAAAGTACACTAAAGTTTGAAAAAAGTTTGTATTCGCTCTCTTTATAAGAATTTTTACAAGGATTACACTATCTCAAGGATATGTGGAGAAGCACATTGCTTAAATATTAGGGATTGTTCACTATGACTCCTGAGTTTTTTACTGTCTAACTTAAAATAGAAGTTGCACAGGGGCTCATTGGACATTAATTGGATTTCTTGTCTCATAAAAGAAATGGACCAATGACTCTCCACACTAGCTACAAAAGGATTATGACCATTCCATAAGATAAGTACATTTGTGAGAGTTGTATGTGTCTCATCTTGGGTATATTGATCCAAGTTGATCCACTACCCTCACAAAATTCACCATCTTCTATATCAAAAGGGAATGCACAAAGTTTTTCTAGTGATGAAATACCAATAATTAAAACAAAAAATATGGTAAGTAAAAGTGAATAATACAAAATTCATCTAGGGAATACCTATATCAATTAAATCAAGGCATATAAATCGGTAAAAAAGATTTACCTGAATGTAAGATATGATTGGTTGACCCTAAACTCGATTATCTCATCAAAATATGTGCTCTTTTGATCTGCCATGACTCACCCAATAGCTGACTCATCTATTCCTTGTACGGACACTTGCATTGATAAGTAATCTTCATTTCTTCATAACCTCACATGAACCAAACAAATATACAAGCAACTAAAATGAAATAAAACAACTAAGATGCATATCTTTGGAGCCTATGGTAGGTTTCATAGCACTATTGATGTTAGATTTTATCTTAGACTTACATGCCCCTGCCAAATCCAAGCTACCAATCAACCATTCACAACTAGATAGTAACAGCAATGGGACATGCTGCAATCTCTGACTTTCTACTATATACAATGATTTATAAAAGATGATATTTTGTGTAGTGAAAGAGACCTAACTAGCCTAACTAAGGAAGAGAAGAGAGAGAAGGACTACAGGAGAAGAAGAAGAGGAGAGAGAAAGACATGGAGAAGAGAGAGAAAGAGAGGAAAGGGAGAAAGAAGAAGAAGAAGAAGAAGAAGAAGAAGCCATGAAAGCTTGTGAAGGTGAAAAAGAGAGATTCTTGATAATTCTGTGATGCCTCAGAATACCCTCTTACACCTTATATACCATCAGTGTGACTGGAATGTTCCCACGCCATGTTCCTATGTCCCATACTCGTTACAAACCATCCCATCTCATAGATTTTTTGTCCTAAAAAACAAGGGATGAACCGAAAAAGAAAAAGTGGGAGCTCCCGAGTATGACTCTGCGCATGATGCAATGGCAATAAGCAAGGGCGGCGGGGCAGAGAGGAGAAATTGGGGTGCCAAGGGTATGAGGTATGGGAGACCATATGGGAGGGTCTCACCGGGATTATAATCCACCATTACATGATAGACAAGACCTTGGATAGGGTGGGCAGCATGATGTCCTATAGGGGTCTGCTGCTGTAGGAAATCGGCCATAATTTTGTGTAAGAAACTCCGAACGGAACAAGTGAGGTGTCATTACGGATCCCACGAGGTGTACTTTCGGCCCACGTGAGTGAAGGGGGGTTGAAAATACGTTAGGACCAAAACTGTTGCAGAATAGATGGCTGTCCAGAAGTAACTAGTTTGCTGTCCAAGATAGTATGGCTAGAGAAAAACAGCCATAACTTCCTCTAGGAAACCCCGATTGGGGCAAGTGAGGTGTCTTCGTGGAGCCCTTGAGGTGTACTTTCAGCCCATGTATGGAAAGTGGGGCTGAAAATGCGTTAGGACCAAAATTGGTGCAAAATAGTTGGCTGTCCAGACGCAGACTGCAGCCCAAAACAGGGGTCAAGTGTGGTTAACTTCTAGCCAATATGGCCTCCTTGAGGTGTGAAAACACATCCAATATAGATGCTAGACACCAAGAAGCTTCCTTTGTTGGTAGGCCTTGCCATTTGATCAAGTATTCATGAATAGAACAGGTACGGAGTTGCTTTTCATGCTGTCCAATGACTGCTTCAGGAATATACTGAATAAGGCCCTCCTCATCTATGGGGGGTATCTCCTCTACATAATCTTTGGGAGTGCCAACGAAAGGTTTCAATTGGCTCACATGGAAGACATTATGGATCTTAGTGGTGGGAGGGGGTTGGAGACGGTAGGCGAATTCCCCAACCTTCTTAATGATTGTGTAGGGCCCATAGTAGCGGTGTGCCAACTTGTTGCAAGAACCGTCCTTTAGTGTAGCATGACGGGACTTGGGAACCTTGAGGAGTACCAATTCACCCTCTTGAAATTCAAGGGGTCTCCTTTTTGCATCAGCATGGAGCTTCATGTGCTCTTGAGCCCTTTTGATATTTTCCTTGCATTGTTGAAGTAAAGCTTGCATGCGGTCCAGCTCTTCTTTTCCAAGGGGGTTGAGCTTTTCATTGAAGATCATGGTGGGGAGGGGCACCTGATAACCATACAATGCTTCAAAGGGGGAGACTCCAATGATTGAATGAGTGGAGTTGTTGCAAGAAAATTCAGCCAAATGTAGCCATACATCCCAAGAATTTTGCACATCATGACAAAAATGTCATAAATAAGTCTCAAGCCACTTGTTGACTCGCTCAGTCTGCCCATCCATTTGGGGATGGTAGGCGTAGACGGAGCCAATTTGGTCCCCATAGAGCTGAAAATTGTCTGCCAAAAATGGCTCATAAATTTGGTGTCCCGATCATGTACTATGACATGGGCAAGCCATGCAACTTAAATACATGCTCCATAAACTGAGTGGCAACTTGAGATGCTATAAACTAAGATTTTGTAGGGATGAAATGAGCTACTTTAGTGAGCCGGTCAACTACCACATAGATGCTATTCAAACTCTTCTTGGTTCTAGGTAAACCGGTGATGAAATCCATGGTAATGTGGGTCCATTTTCCTTTGGGGATAGGCAAGGGCTACAATAATCCACCCGGTTTAAGAGTACTATCCTTATTTTGTTGACAAGGCACACATCTAGACATGAAGTCTTTAACATCTCACCATAGGCCTTTCCAATGAAGGCTTTTTGAAATGCAGTCATGTTTTGAACACCCCTAAGTGGCCAGCAATCGGTGAAGAATGCATCTCTTCAAGTATCCTTTGGGTAAAAGGAGAGGCATGGGGGATTACGATATGGCCATGGATCCAAACGAGGCCATTGTGGAGCTGATATTGAGAGTTTTCATCCATAACACCTTGCTATAATTTCAAAAAAAGATGACTGAATTCAGCATCATACAAGTAGGTCTCTTGGAGCTCTTCAATCCAATCATGGTGGAGTTCAGTGATAGATGAGACCTTGCATGCCCACATGAAGAGAGTGCATTAGCCACCCACTATATTGTCCTTGCCACGGGTGTGGGTAATCTCAAAGTCATAATTCTACAGGGTAGCTACCCATCCATGTTGTTTGGGAGTGAGGTTGGGCTGAGTCAAGAAGTATTTGAGCACACGGTGGTCACTTTTCACTTTAAATTTACTACCATACAAGTAGTGGTGCCACTTTTTGATAGCATGAATGACTGCCAACATCTCCTGATCATAGACATGCAACTCTTTCTCTTTATCATCCAATTTCTGGCTCTCAAATGCTATTACACTGTGTTCTTACAGCAAGATTACACCAATACCCCATACAGTAGCATCACACTGAATGGTAAATTCCTTTGAAAGGTCGGGGCATATGAGGATGGGGGCTTTTTAGTTGCTTAAAACTTCGATCAGCCAACTCATCCCATAAAAAATGTCTCTTTTTTTAGCCTGTTAGTTAATGGTGCTGCACTTGTGAATAAATCTCCAATAATAAGAGGAGAGGCCAAGAAAACCACGCAAGGAGGTAGTGGTAGTGGGGGTGTGGGCCAATCTCGAACACACTGCACTTTCTTAGGGTCAGCTTGGATGCCTTTTTCACTAACAATGTGTCCCAAGTACTCAACCTCTATTTGCATGAAGACACACTTGCTTTCCTTGGCAAATAACCCGTACTCTCTTGTTATATCAAAAAGTTTTCTGACCATGCTTCAAATGCTCATGTAGTGACTTTCTGTAAATGAGTATATCATCAAAGAATACCAACACAAACTGGAAAAGCCATGGCTGCAATATTTTGTTCATTAGGCTCTCAAACATGGCGGGGGCATTAGTGACCCCAAACGGCATAACAAGGAAATGGTACAAGCCACGGTCAGTCCGGAAGGCTATCTTAACTTTATCACCCTACTGTCATTCTGATTTGGTGGTAGCCTGATCGCAAATCAATCTTGGTGAAGTAGCGTGCTCCCTTGCGCTCATCAAGCAAGTCATCGATTCGAGGGATGGGGTATCTATTTTTGAGAGTGATCTTATTGAGATCACGGTAGTCAATGCACAATTGGAAGGATCCATCCTTTTTCTTAACCAATAGAACCGGGGAGGCATAAGGGGAAGAGCTAGGCTCTATGAATCCCATTTCAGTGAGCTCCTTGACTTGGTTAGCTACTTCCTCTCACTCACATTTAGAGAGCCAATATGGGGGTTTATTGATGGGCTTGGCATGGGGCTCCAAGTCAATTGTGTGATCCACCGATCTCTGAGGTGGGAGAGTGGTGGGGGGCTGAAATAGGTCCTCATATTCAACCAAAAGTTCTTTCAGTGCTGCATTTTGCTTCCCCAAGGTGTGCTGGTCATCAATATCCTTATGCAAATGCAAGACAAAGATCTGTGAGCATTTCTTGAATTCCTTTTTGAGTTGTCTTGCTGTTATAAGCTGAAAATCTGCAATTTCTTTGATGCCCTCCAAATGTACAAGCTCCCCATTACAAACTCCATATACAACTGAGAGAAGTCCATAGAGATTTTTCCCAACTGCTGCAGCCAATCACAACCTAAAACAACATCCACAGGGCCCATATCAAGGGTAATTAAGTCCACCTTTGCTATATAATTTTCGATTAGTGTAAGAGACACTTGTGTGCATACATGAGAGCTTATTTTCTCACTTCCATTGGCCACTTGAACCCTAAGAGGTTGCTGTAATTTAGTAGGAATACATGTCAAACGGGCGAGTCAATTTATCCACAAAACTGTGTGTGCTACCACTATCTATAAGAATGTATGCATTCTTGCTATCAATGTTACCATGTACCCGTAGGGTGTTCAGGCTCCTAGGGCCGGTCCATGCATCCATGGAGATTGAGCAAGCTGATATAGTGGGAAGTGTGGGGTGCAAAGGGTCATTCCCAAGCATGCCATCTATGGGACAGTCACCGGGGTCAAAAGGGAATCCATCCGATGAGTCATAAAATTGATTGGTATCAATATCCTCTTCGTATTCAGAATTTTCAACAAGTGTCATCATGGGAGAGTTGTCATGTGAGTTCTCTTCCAACTTGTCACTATCTTCTAACACATAGATGCTATTAAAATTAACAATGGTGTTCTTAAAGGGGCATTTGGATGCATGATCAGCCGTGTATATATCCCCACATTTAAAGCACAAGCCCTTAGCCTTGTGATCCTTGACATCCTCGCAAGGAATGAATTTTTGACCGTTAGAACTAAAGCCATTCCATGTCTTATTTTCAACATACTTTGGGTCACTTTTGGAAGGGGGTGCTGTCCCAAAACTGCCATATTTTCTTTCACCATTAAAAGTGGGGTAGGTGGGGATTTTGGGGCTGCCATTCCCTACATTGTTGCTGCAATAATTACTAGCATATGGGGGTTGCCTAGTAGGGTATCTTTCCTATCCTACAATTGGCTACATGCCCTCATTGCAATGGTATTTTCAACCATACCGTTCGGCCAATTCTATGGCTGCAAACAAAGTGGCTAGCTTTTGAGCCATTACATTAGTTGAAAGATACGCATCTAGCCCAGAAATGTATTTATGCAATTTGGCCTCATCACTGATGGCCTCAACATACATGGATAGGTTTATAAACTGATTGGTATACTCCCTCACGGTGAGATTTTGCTGATCAAACTGATACCATTGCCTAGCCAAACATTCTTTCTCTACTGGGAGACAAAAACTTAGAAACACCATATTGGGAAATATGGGAATTTTCCATAAGTTTGGGACACGTGGTCAAATCTTTGTATTTATCATAACTTGAACACTATAACTCCAAATCGAGCGGTCTATAGCTCAATAGATTCCATTTTTCAAGCGCTTTCCAATGATAGGTCACCTCATATGGTTTTGAGAAACCTATAGGCATATTATTTGGGTGCCACCTTTTTAGTATTCAAAAAATGGGAATTGAGAGATTCCCAAACTCACTAATATTGTGTTTAGACCATATGCATCTTGAAATCTTCCCAATCATGAAACTATTGAATAAATCTCCACCATGTGTGGGCGAAACCCTCCAGATGAAGGGAGGCAAAAATAATCTTTGCCTCATCGGTACGGGGATAAATGAGAAAATAGGCTTCCAATTTAGAGGTCCATTTCTCTAATTCGGCCAGGGATGAGGACTGTCCATTAAACTTAGCAAACACAATCTTGTCACAAAACTCGTTTGGGCCTTGCTATCCATGTATGCCATGTGCTACATCTGCCCATGTATGTTGTGCTGCCCATACATGTCAAGATTGTGGGAGAGAAGGAAGGAGTCTCACTTGTAGCTTTCTTGCTTGCACAATGGGGGAATACACACAAGGGTGAAGGTTGAAAATAGTTTTCCTCTTCTTGGTTGTGTAAGCCAAAAAGAAAATCTCATACAAAGAAATAGAAGAACCCTATATATGGGTCTCAAACTAAAGACAACTAACTAAGGTGGCATACTAACTGAGCCATGAACTAGAGTAGATAAGGATAGCTGTCATCTAGCTATTATTCATGGGCGGTGTACAAACCGCATCTACAACTGACAAGTCGGTGACATAAATGTACAATGGTCACCCTGGCATATCAGGAGTGGAGCTCGATATCTCAAAACTCCCCCTCGAGCTCAATCCCAATTCCTGCACACCAAGCAGGTCTCTGAACTTGCGCAACTTCTCTGTACCCAATGCCTTCGTGAATATGTTAGCTACTTGATCCTCTGTGCTGACATAAACTAGATCAATAAGACCTAGTAAAACTCTCTCTCGCACATAGTGATAATGCACCTCAATGTGCTTTGTTCTAGCATGATAGACTAGGTTATTTGCCAAGTGTATACTACTCATGTTATCACAATAAATGACAACTGGCCCATCTGTAGGCTGATGCATATCATAAAGTAGCTTATGCAACCAAGCTACCTCACATGCAGCCATTGCTGCACCCCTGTACTCAGCCTCTCTGCTCGACAAGGCAACTATAGGCTGTTTCTTGCTGCTCCAAGTGACTGCAGCACTCCCAAAAGAGAACACATATCCACTGGTAGATCTTCTATAAGAAATACTACCAGCCCAATCAGCATCAGTGTATCCATACAACTATATCTGAACCCCAGTCTCATAAAGTAGTCCATACTGCAATGTGGACTTCACATACCTGAGTATGCGTCTAGCCGCATCTAAATGCGGTTTCCTTGGAGCCTGCATAAACTGACTTACCAATCCAACAGCATAGCTCAAATATGGTCTGGTAATAGTCATATAAATCAAACTTCCTACTATGCGTCTGTACATAGTAGGGTCTTCCAAAAGCTCACCTGTATCTGCGCTTAGCTTCACATTCTGCTCCAAAGGAACTGAAATAGGCTTACAGCCTGTCATCCCATATTTGGACAGCATGTCCAATCCATACTGCCTCTGCAAGAGCCATATCCCACTTGGTGATCTAACCATCTCAATGCCCAAGAAATAATGCAGCTCTCCCAAATCCTTCATCTCAAACTTCTGCTTCAATAGCATTTTCACATGAAGGATATCTTCATTACTATCACTTGTGATAATCAAATCATCAACATAAATGACAAGTAGCATAATACCTTTCTCTGTTTTTCTCACATAAAGTGAAAAATCTACCTTGGAAATCTGAAAGCCAATAGTGACAAGATATTGTCCTATCTTGTCAGACCATGCTCTAGGTGCTTGCTTCAAGCCATACAAGGCTTTCTTCAACCTGCAAACAAACTCAGGATGAACAGCATGCGCATAACCTAGTGGCTGCTCCATATAGACCTCTTCTTGCAAATCACCATGCAAGAAGGCATTCTTTACATCCATCTGATGTAAAGACCATTCCTGTGATGCAGCCATAGCAATGACTGCTCTTACGGTTGCCATCCTTGCAACCGGACTGAATGTTTCTTCATAATCAATGCCATATGTTTGTGCATAACCCTTGACTACTAATCTTACCTTGTATCTGTTCACAGAACCATCTGCATTGTGCTTCACCTTATAAACCCACTTACAGCCAATTGCATTCTTACCTTTAGGCAAAGGTACCAACTCCCATGTAGCATTTGCTTCCAAGGCATCCATTTCTTCATCCATGGCTTTCTCCCATTTTTCTTTTCCCATGGCTTGCTCAAAAGAAGTGGGTTCTAGTTCCTGTATCACTTTTACCATATATGCATAGTGAATGGCTGTAAATCCATCATATTTCAGCCTATCCATAGGATACCTAGCTCTGGTAAACCTGCGCAAAGTAGGTTCACTCCCAGGTGCTCTCAAAACATCCCTGGTCTTCCTTACTCCAGGTGTAACAATAGAAGGAATACCCAACTCATCATCAATGCTCTGTTCTGAGCCACTGGATTCACCATCCACATAAGAGTGACCTGCATTCACATCAAACATGGGCTGATCTACCTTCTCTTTTCCTTTTCGTGATACCTGAATACCACTATCTGCATTGCTTTGAGAAGATTCTCCTGATCTCAATCTACCTGTCCATGGCGAAGAATGTGAACCACTGCTAGAGGATGCTCCAAGTCCACTAATATCTTATGACTGCTGCTGTGAATTCTGTGCAGCATTACCATTTTGTGCATCTACATTATCAATCATATTTACTGGTTTATACCAGCTACTCATCTCATAAAAAACAACATCTCTGCTCACTGTAAACTTACGAGTAGAAGGGTTATAGCATCTATACCCTTTCTACTACAGAGAGTAACCAATAAAGATGCACTTCTCAGCTTTTGGATCCAACTTGGATCTCAACTCATCTGGCACATGAACATAGGCAATGCACCCAAAAATCTTCAAATGAGAAATATCTAGTTTCCTACCAGTATACCTCTCCTCTGGAGTCATCCCATGTATTGCTGCAGTGGGAGTCCTGTTCATTATGTAGACTGCTATAGCAACTGCTCCAGCCCAGTAAAAATCTGGCAAGTCTTTTTCATTGAGCATGGCATGAGATACCTCTCCAATATGCCTATTTTTCCTTTCTGCAATTCCATTTTGTTGTGGGGTATGACTACATGAATATTGCTGCTTTATGCCATGCTCCTGCAAGAACCTTGCAAACTCATTTGAGAGGTACTCTCCCCCTCGATCTGACCTTAGGCATTTTATTTGCAGGCCTGTTTCTTTTTCAACCATAGCTTTAAGAGTTTTGAAATGCCCAAAAACTTCACTTTTCTTTTTCATAAAATACACCCAAACTTTTATTCTATAATCATCAATAAAAGTGACAAAATAATGACAGCCTCCAAGAGATGCAGCTTTAGTAGTCCACACATCAGAGTGGATTAATTCCAATGGCTTCTCACTCTCTTAAACATGTCTAGGAAATGGTTTCCTTGCCTGCTTTCCAAATTGACAGGCTTCACATACCTTATGCATTTCTGCAACCTTGAATTTAGGCAATCCTGCAACAATATTTTGGGCCTGCATTGATTTAAGTCATTGTACATTAACATGACCAATGCGTTTATGCCAGATATCAATATCTGCAACTACCCGGTCCCATGTGCAAACATTGCTGCACTCAATTCAGGCATGTCTGCATCCAACGTAAACATTATGCCCTTCTTCTTTCCTTTTGCTATCAAGCAACCTTTATTTTTCATATCCTCAACAAAGCATCCATGAGGATTAAATCTGACCTGCAAGCCCTGCTCAACCATTTGACCAACAGAAACCAGATTCTTGGTGATATTCGGGACATGAAATACATCGGACAGGTATTTCTTTTTCCCATCCTACATAAACAAAGGAATTTTTCCAATCTGCACAATAGGATGTGCAGTATCATCACCAGTCTCCACAAATCCTCGTTTTTCGATTTTCCTTGCATTCTCCATCCATTCTGCATGACCTGTCATGTGGTTTGATGCACCTGAGTCAACATACCACACATCATTGCTTTCTTCTGAACTTGTCACAGAATTGTTCATGTGCTGCACCATAAACAAATGCTCATTTCTATCATCACCTTGTCTACTAGAAGATGCATAATTCCCTTGTTGCAATTTTCCATTCATGATGTTATTCTGCTTTTTATAGTAGTCTTTAGCCATATGACCCATTTTACCACAGTAGTAGCATTCAACATTACTGTTTGCATTTTGGCCTCTTTGCCATCCACCATGACCTCTTTGGCTCCCCCTACCTCTAGATTTACCATGTCCTCCTTCATAGGACTGGTTTTCTTGAGTTTGTTGTATATTTTGATTTCTACCACGGCCTCCAAATCGGCCTCCTCTACCTCTGCCTCTACCTCTTCCAGCATTTGAGTAGAAGACAGTTTCTTTTGAAGTTCCTCCTAAAGAAGATGCACCACCATTTCTCTGCTCCTCAGAAATTAGAAGAGCAATCAACTCCTCAAAATCAGGAAATCTTTCACGAACTGAAATGGATGTCCGAAACTGTGTATAATCCTTTCCTAGACCATTCAAGGTCACAAAAACTAAATCATCATCTTCCACTGGCGACCCAATGGAAGCAAGTGCATCTGCAATCTTCTTCACCTTCATGTGGTAGTCATTGATACTCATACTTTCTCTTTGCATATTATGCAACTCTTGCTTGAGCTGCATTTTCCTGGCTTGTGTATTTGTGCTATACATTTTTGACAAAGTATCCCATGCCTCCTTTGGCGTACTTGCATCCTGAATATGCACAATCATAGAGTCTAAAATACTGATAGACAGTCAGTACATAACTTTCCTGGCTCTCTCATGCCATGCTTTGAATGCCTGCATTTGCTGTTGATTGGGAACATCAGGAAGAACTGGTTCTTCTTCATTTCCTGCAACAAATTCCCAATATCCTTTTCCCATAAGGAAATTCGTCATTCTAAACTTCCATGCTTGGAAGTTGTTCTTGTCAAGCTTTTCAGTTTACAATCTGTGAAAGAGAATCAGACGCCATTACAGAATACTGTAAAAAATTCTGTCACTGCAGAGAACACAGCTTCAGCCTCACAAGGGCAAATCTGCAAAACTGACGAAAGTGGTATTTAACCACACAGTCACTTCCTAGTGACGATTTTGCATCAACAGGCAACAAGGATGATTCTGTAACTCCCAATGTCTCTGCGCATAGGCATACGATGCAATTTCTACAGTAACTTTTCACCGACCTGTAGAACAGTGGCTGCACAGCATAAAACTGGGCCTTTTCCTGAGTGCGTGCAGAAAACTTCCGCCTCCAAAACAGGCCCCGAAATGGTCTCAAATAAAAAAAATAGGGTCACCAAGGGCTAAAGCCCTTTCCCGCAGCATATACTGCCCTCTTGCTTCACCACAAAGGGTGTCTCAACCTGAGACAATGCACTCTTGCAATTTTCGATTGTGCTATTTGCAGAGATCTGCTCCCAAAACAGAAAATGAAAGCAACACTGCTCCTCTTACCAGAACACTGCGAGCTTGGATTGCTTTCTTGAGCTCCTTACTACAAACAAGGCTCTGATACCATGTCAAGATTGTGGGAGAGAAGGAAGGAGTCTCACTTGTAGCTTTCTTGCTTGCACAATGGGGGAATACACACAAGGGTGGAGGCTGAAAACAGTTTTCCTCTTCTTAGTTATGTAAGCCAAAAAGAAAATCTCATACAAAGAAATAGAAGAACCCTATATATGGGTCTCAAACCAAAGACAACTAACTAAGGTGGCATACTAACTGAGCCACGAACTAGAATAGATAAGGATAGCTGTCATCTAGCTATTATTCATGGGCGGTGTACCAACCGCATCTACAATTGACAAGTCGGTGACATAAATGCACAACGGTCACCCTGGCATATCATGAGTGAAGCTCGATATCTCAACAATACATGCATTGCTGTCCAAACCCTGGCTGTCCAAAATTTCCATGTGGGCCATGCTGCCCATGCATTACATGTGGACCAAATTGCACATTAGGACCTTGCTGTCCAAAATGACCATGCTGCCCATGCGTTAAAAGCGAACCAGGCTGAGCATTGGGGCCTTGTTGCCCAAAATTGCCATGTGCATGCTACCCATGTATACCTTGCATTCCATGCTGCCCAAAATTTGCATTAAGCCCTTACTGGCCATTCCCATGAGTGTGCATATAGCTTCCATTACGGGGGAGCTATGATCCCAAGGAGGGGCTTGAAGGGTTCGCAATGGGGGAGGGAAGGATGGGTTCATCATGTCGAGTGGAGGGATCGCCCGTCTCATAAGTGCTATGGGGAATACCATGGGTGCCACCAAAACCTTGTGGGCTACGCCTGGTCTCCAAGGATGGCCTCATGGGGAGGGACATGCTCCTTGGGCCGATCTGAGGAGAGTGGGATGGCGGGGATGAGGGCGCCCATGCACTCAATAAGTAAGTCCATCTTGGCCATCATCTTGGAATGACGATGATCTTGGCAGGTTTCCATCTCCCTATGGCGTTGTTCCAACTCTCAATGTCAGTCAGCATGACGGGTCTCATGCTGGCATAGAGTATGGTTAAGCATAGACAAGCAGTTCATCTCGGGGGCACCAACTTCAAACATTTCTTCAAGATCCTCTTGGGCTGAGCTAGGATCATTCATTGAGGCACGAGAGTCCCTTATTTCACGCTGGAAGTCCTCTTGGGCCTTTGCTTTACCCTTGTGGCCTGGCATTCCAAGTGCAGTCCACTAGACCCCTTGTTACAGAAATGGCAATATCTTGAGCTAGGAAGCTCCGATTGCCAAAATTTTTCATTCAAATTAAATCTCTCAATCCCCTCTACGAGGCTATGTAAAAATATATCTAACAATAAATGATCAGGGCTTTGTTGTAATTGACTTTTGTGGGATGACAGTGTAGGACTGCTGCCTGTCCCACAGTACCTCTGAGAACAAAATTGGGCGTCTCTCCCAAAGCGTAGGGCGGAATGGGGATATTATTGGTTCAAATTGAAGGGGGGGGTTCCCTCTTCGAATCAAGATATGGGGCACTCAATCACACAAGAAGGCTTTGCTGTAATTGACTTTTGCAGACTAATTGTGTGGGACTTGCTTTCTGCAATACCCTGCAAGGACTCCTTCAATGAGCATACATTATCCCAATTCTAAGGTGCTTATTTCAAGACATCCTGGGCCTCAATGGTGGTTCTCAATGCCACATAGAGCCATACATAATTTGCATCAATAGTTCTCTTACTGAGACCATTTTCATGACTGCATACCCTGCCCATCCTGCATGCATCCACCATACATTCCCAAGTGATACATGCCATTAGCAATACATCTACAAGGTTTTGGAACGTAAATGATCAGGGCTTGGGATATTCATTCAAGTGTACCTACACCTGCAAGAAATTTTGGGCTCCGGATCAGCGAGAGGTGGGCAAAGTTCCCCCCAGGCCAGGTTGTGCACCCCTTCAGGGTCTTTGATGGCAAGGGGGGTCACCCCTCTTTTGTCTTGCCACCTCGCCTAGCATTGGTCTTTTCCTCACCCGCCAAGATATACATGGTAGAAATTTATTATTAAGAAACCAGCATGATATGCATTTACAAATTGAGGATTGGGCCTTTCATGATATGCATGATCAATAAGGAAAATGGGATGGGAAAAGGGGTTACCTCTACAAATCAGTGACTCACTGATTGCATGACTTACCCTTCTTACAAATTTCTTTCTTATCGGTCGTCGAAATCAAGATAAGAGTATGGTTAAGGATTAGAGTAAAATCTTGATCAATGGGGAAAGAAATTTAAAGAGCATTCAGCCATGCATGCATTTCAAGGGTGTGGAATGGGGATGGGAATCCAATTGGCACTCCAAGAAGGCATGCAATTCTTCCATCTCTCTCATCAAGTGGCTGAGCTCAACAATTGGATGTAAAAGAGAGAGTAAGAACCGATTGACATACCTTATTCAAGCTTGGGGAAGAGTTAATGGCTGCCCTCTCCAAGAAATTTGTGGTTGCCCTTCTCCTTGCAGCTTGTGGTTGTATGTGGGCCTTCAATGTCGTATATCTTCATTTGTTGAAGCTTGTGGCTGCTCCCAAGGCTCTCGGGGGTAAGAAATTAAGGGGGCTTAAGTGTGCCATGAGCTTGGTTGAAGGTTTCATGGCTGCCATGGCTGCTGCCCACAGTAGGCTTTGAGATATGACAAGGGCTAGTGGGAGATCTCAATAACCATGCTCAAGCTTGCCCAGACGTATGACAAGAGCTGGAGGATGAAGCAGGGAATGCTAGAACTGAGCTAGAGTAGGAGGAAGAGAGCAAGCCACTTAGCACAAAATGCACCGTGATTTTCAAGCTGGCCTCAGGAAGCTCCAGGAAGGGTAAATAGGGCTCATGGGTGCTCTAGGTGCTGAGCATGAAGGGGGGGAGGCTCTAGGACAAGCCATTTAGGCTGAGGAAGAGGGGAGAGGAAGATCTCAGCACTTCTTGAGCTAAAGGTTCCATGGCAACTTGAAGGAAGAAGGAGAGAGAAGGTTCTCTTGAAAAAGTAACTGTGCTTTTGGACTTCTCTAACTCTACTACACTCTTTGCACCCAAAACCCTCAAGAAAATTACATGGAAATTAGTGACGACCTACCAAATTTATCTTCCCGCTTCTAGATGTGTCCATGGTTCTTGGGAAAGCTCCAAGAAAGCCTGACATAGTCTTCAAGAGGGCTGACAGCTTGCCTAAGTGCTCCCTGTGTACTTATGAGAGATATGTAACTGAGATTTTCTAACTGTGAGAAACTATAAGAACCCTAAATCTATGGGAAAAGAAAATGATCAAAGACAAAGCTCTGATACCACTTGTAATGAAAGAGACCTAACTAGCCTAACTAAGGAAGAGAAGAGAGGGAAGGACTCCAGGAAAAGAAGAAGAGGAGAGAGAAAGACAGGGAGAAGAGAGAGAAAGAGAGGAAAGGGAGAAAGAAGAAGAAGCCATGAAAGCTTGTGAAGGTGAAAAAGAGAGATTCTTGATAATTCTATGATGCCTCAGAATACCCTCTTACACCTTATATACCCTCAGTGTGACTGGTATGTTCCCATGCCATGTTCCCGTGTCCCCCACTCGTTACATTTTGAGTTGCAAGGTGACTTGTAGAGTTATTATCATAGATCAAAGAACCTATGTCTTCATGCCAAATATGTATCTTATCGCTCAAACATTCCACATTTTACCATTCATGCAAAGTCCATGGATATAGAGCTATCCATAAAACAAACTTCAATTAGAACACCACAAAGGTTGTAAAAAACGACGCTGATGCAAAAGAATAAACAACGATAAAATCTAGAAACTTATTGGTTTATTTATATTTTATAATGTAGTTCTTGTCGTATATATAGATTGGTTTATGTTTATAAACATGTTGGACCAACACTTCTATTATTATACTTGTCCTTTCCAATGTTTGCTAGGGTCTACAACATCCTTAGGCTTGACCTTGAAACTCCCTTGAATACTTGGGTGCATCAAAATCTAATCCAACTTATAGTATTTATCACAAATCCAATTACCACTACTATATTTTCTCTTGACCTCCATTGCAAGTATGTTACTGATGTTTTTTCTTCATGATGAAGACATCTATATTAATCAAATACAAAATCTACCTATTAGCAAGTTTTTATGTCCTTTTATTATTACATGTAAGTGAATTTGTCCCTATATAGAATCATTAGTATAACAATATTTTCATGCACAAGTATCCCTTTGTCATTTCATATATGCAATTCTAATATTATGCAATGCTATGAGACTATAGCACTGATGTTATCTCATGCTATTTTATGGTTTTAGAATCTCAATAAAATCAACATAATGAGATTAAAAACTAACAAAATCTTCTCTTATTCATAGCATTTTAAATATGGATTTTTAAATATAAAAAATTATTAATGTTGCAAACTTAATGTCCAAATCTATACTAAATATTTCTTTCCATTAATCCTAACCAGATGTCAACAAGAATAATTCATTAAAAAATACTTATAATTGAAACACAATTTTATAATTAATCACTGTAGAGACCAACGTACTTGAGAAACTTTGTAGCCCTCAAACCTAAGGTTGTTAGAAAAGAAGTTGATTTTTGAGGAATAGGTGTATCTCATGGAGATGGAGGCCTAGGATACAATAGCAAAAGGTAGTTTAGCTCAAAATATGCATAACTTGCAAATGTTTTCTCTAAATGAAATGAAATTTAACCATGGAGCAGTTTTTAAAAAAGGACATTGTACTTATAATCATTTTCACAAAGACGCCTAGAGATGTTGACTAAGAAGTTGAGTTAATACAAGATTATTGTTCCTTGACTATGAGATTCCTGGAGTACAAAAACAAAAGAAATCTTAGGTCAAAGCATGTATATAACTTACATAGGCTTTGTCCAAATGAGTTGAAAATTAACCATGGAGCAACTGAAAAAAATGACAATATATGTGTAGCTTTGTTTGCAGAAAAGCCAAAAGATGTTGAAGAAGAGTTTTTAGAAAATCATTGTTTTTCATTCTGGAAGATTCTTGGGGTATAAAAACCAAGGAAAGCTCAATGTGCATAAAAACTGCATAGATTTTGTCCAATGAGATGAAATTTAACTATAGAGCAACAAAAAAATAAGACAACATATATGTAACTTTGTTTATAGAGAAAGCCAAAGATATTGAAGAAGAAGTTGAGTGTTTAAAATATCATTGTTCTTGACTTTGACTATTATCAAAATAAAAGAAAGTTCATGTTAGAGTGTGTATATAACTTACACACATTTTTTCCAAACGAGATAAAACTTTACCATAGAACATTCATGAAAGAGAAAAATAGACCTATAAACTTTTGTTAAGAAAATCACAAGGCTTTTGTAGAATAAGCTTCTCTCATAAAACATGTGAAACTCACTCTATATTTGTGTAGAGGAAATGAAATTTCATAGGGCTATAGATACAGCAATAAACAATGTTCTATAAAATTTCTTCAAGAAAGAAGCAGGGAAAGAGAAATGAAAAATTTGAGTTCGGCCCTAAGAAAGGGGGGAAAACTAAAAAGAGGAGATATGAAAAGTCAAACATTAAAAAAAGAAAAAAGAAAACTTTGAGTCACAAACTTTCAAGAAGTGGTAGCCTTATATTCCCCACATCTCCCCTTATTTTATTGTTGAGGAAAGATTTGGGCCAATAGATGGCTAAAATATAAATCTAGAATCCTAGCTCTCTCATTAGTTAGGCCTATTTTTTTAAATTCACTCCTTAAGGTGCAAAAAAGAGATTATGTATTTCTCTTAATGAAGGCATGATTGTGCATCACATATATTGTCAATTATGCAATATGGATTTTTTTAAAACAAAAAATAATACAAAACACATAATGACTTAGTTCATAAAAACATCATAGAATAGAATTGGACCTATATGAGAGAGACTAAACACTTCCCTACATACACTCTCCAATGGAAAAAGAAAAGAAATTGTGAAGTTAAGAAATCAAACCAATGAACACTTCACAATGCAAAATGGAAACATCACTAAAAGACAAAGCCAACCATCAAGAAAAACTTAGAGATACATGTGACAAAGACCTAGTGGTTAATGAGTCTGACTAAACAATGATGGTTAACTAGGAAACTTCCTTAAAATCATCTAGTGTGCTACATAATGATCACTAGCCAAGCCATAGAGTGAGAATTGTCTTTTCTAGAAGCCATTATCTCCTTATCTACCTTGATCATTCTCATTGAGACTCTAGTCAAACACAAAGAGTCTGAAACCATGTCTATTTCTAGCACAAATATAGATGATCTAGGGTTTGTTGACCCTAGTGAATTTCCAATAGAAATTAGGTAGCTATTAGTATAATAGTATTAGAAGATGAGGATAGTACACGTGGGGAGATTAGCACATGAGATAGTAATAGATCTAAAAGAGGAAAGGAGACTAGGAAAATATCTATTGTAGCAAGTCACCAGGTTTATGTATGGCACAAATAATTGATAAGAAAAGGAGAGAGACAAAATTAAACTAGGTCAAGCACATCTTGGCATTGATAAGAAGGATTGGACTAGGAATCAATTCTTATAAGAAAGAGGCCTTGAGGTAGAACTTATACCACCTAAACTCTTGACCAAGAATTTGTTGGATAATGTATCCAATGAGAGAAGTAGCATGGCATTAGTAGCCAAGTTAAAAATAGCAACCCACTAGAAACTAGGCAAAAATCCCTATAGTAGTCATGAAATAGATTGAGAAGGACAAAGCGAGAGATGATTCATATAGATCTGTGGAGCAATTCGAATAGGTCTACGAGGCTAACAACCTCCCAAATGTTAGCAAATATGCACAAGCTTTGGTTATGTCTAGGGAAAAAAAGGAAAAATTTGGCTCACCAGCTTGGACAATGTGGAGCACATGACTTTGAAATGCCTAAAGACCTCCTCATTAAGAGATTCTTAGAAGGACTCTACATAGATAGCTTTCTTTTTAAATTGATGAGAATATAAGTCAAAAGGACAAGGAAGAAATCCATTATTACAGCACCCATATTTGGAGTCTCTACAAGAGGATCCCGATAGCAGAAGAAGGATCCACTCAAAAATAGTTTTCATTGTATTCATTAATGGAAATCAAATTGAACAACTCTATAAAGCACTAGCAAGTAATTCAAGTATGCAAGAGAAGCAATGTGGCCAAACCTTTTAAGGAAGAAATCCATGTTGATGATTGGTTGAAAAAAAGGAATACCAAGGCTATGCAATTAGCATCCTTATCATTCACATGAGAGAGTCACAATCCATAGTAAGCAACCTATCTTTGATATTCAAGTCAAGGGTAAGGATGTGAATCTTACATAGGAAATGGCAAGTGTTGAGTTGGATATTGCAAAGCTTCGAGTGATATTAAGATGGACCCACAAGAACCCATCTTCAATGCATCCACTGTAGTGGAGATCATCTCATATCAAATTACCCCACTCCATAACCTTCCACTTGAAATGTGGAAGATTTGGTCATGAGGCTATTCATAGCTATAGGGTGGACATCAATCTCATAGGAATACCCAAATCACCTGGACCCATCCTCACTTATCCACCTAGTGGCACTCCTATACACTTCATGGAAGATCTACTACAAGATGAAATATACACGAATCCTTATGTCACTTATGGCAAAGAAGTATATCCAATCTTGATGTATTTTAGGCCAATTCCAATCTTGGATTTGGTGAAGGGATGAGGTTAGAAATAAAAGAAAAATAAAGAAGAAGAACCTCTCACTTGACGTTGGCTTTTGGGTAATGGCTTTGGGTAAGGGACACAATCAAGATGTGTAATACCCTGCTTGCAATCGCAATGTGTAGGGTTGAAGGTCACCACATGGGTTTGGCAAGAAAACTGGACAAGATAGATAGAGATGTGTCTTCAAGAGATAAGTAGATTACCGTGAATGTTTAAAGGTTCAAGAGGTACTTCACCGTCAATCATAGGGGTTTGAGAGAGAAGAATGTATGGGGGCTCAAGAGCGTAGACTCCGGAGACGATAGAGATAAGAGAAGGGTTGAAGGTTTCAAGCCAAGTTCTTGAAGATGTTAATAGAGCTTTCAACTGCGCAAAGATCATAAGAGTATTATCTCATAAGTTCTAACTCAAATCAAGCTTGTTTTCTTAACTGTAAGAGCAATCACAAATTATATAATCAAGTTCCATATATTGTCATGTATCATAAATAACTCAGCATCCCATCATTCATACATGATGCCATAGCATGAATCAACTTTGCATGATTACATTCAATGTAGGTTGTTAGTGTAATATTTCCACACAAAATATTAATGAATTTTGACCACTACAGGCCCCGCGCTAAAGCAGTGCTAAGTCATCTCCCACAAAGGAATAATGTCAATGGCTAAGTCCTTACCCCGTGCGTGCGATAATAAACCCCAAGCGTGTTGTGCAAATAAGGCCAAGGCTAAAAGACCACAAGGCCACACGAGAACACTCTCTACGGGAAAGGTAAATGGATAATGGGTAATTTTGATGCAAATTCTTTTTATTAATTACCCCCTCCCCTCAACCGATGCATGGCAAGGGGAGACGGAGTGTGAGAGGAATGGTGTAGTGTGGAGAAGCATGAGGGAAGGGAGGCATGCAAGCCATCCACATGGGAGGCTATCTCCCCCCCCCCCTCTACCTATAAGACATCCCCCTTGGAGCTTGGGGGGAGGCACAAAGAGAGAGAAGATAGTAGCTGTGCTGCCCCAGGTCGCCGCCTCCACGCTGTGCTGCCGCCTGCTCTCGCGGTAGTGCCACCAACCCCACTCCATCGCCATCATCAGCACCCTCGTAATCATCATCTTTGTCGTCATCTTTCCCCCCCTTCCCAATCATTTTCTCCTCCCATGTCATCCCTGTACCTCAGAAGCATAGAAGCTTCTTAGAAGCTTCTAAAAACAAGGCTTCTATAAGCCTTGTTTATCCTCCCCATTGCGGTTTTTGCCTAAAATCACATTCTGTAAGGGCCATTTCCCGCGCAAAATAGAAGATCTTGGGCAGAGAAGGATCGATAGGCGAAAGTAACCCAAGGAAAGTTGCTGAACAAAGTATCTATGTCGTCCATGGCTCCCAAGAAAATGGCGAGAGGCGCACATGCGGGAGTTTCTACCCCGAGCACACGCGTGGACATCCCTATGAGTCCTCATGTCCAAGTTCTTAAAAGAATAATTCCACATTAAAGCAATGCATTAGGCACGTTTAATTTTCATGGGGAAGTTATGAATGCAAATTACTCATCCGTCTTACGAGTTTTAGTTGCATGTTGCTCTTTGCTTGCATTTCCAAAGTAACAATCCCAATTGCATATTGCATAGGTTAAAAGGATGAAAATTTGTTTAAATGCATCCTTGTCTTCCTCGCAAGAAAGAACAAGCACTTAATGCATTTAGGCAATGATTCCCTAGATGTGATTCATGGGAAATAATCGTCGACGTCCATAAAAATATTGTCCAAAGAATTGCATTGCATGAAAAGGAAACCATGAACTTACCTGTTGCATGCAAGGATGCTTGTATTTTTAAGTCGGGTTGTGCCGCTGAATGGATTGTCAATAATAGTCTTATGACATTCATCATGCATGAACTTCTTTATCGAAGTTGTTTTAGAAAAAGATGCATTTCATATCAAATCATGAATTCAATGCATCGGACAAAGATTTATAGATATAATTCTTGTTGAAACTCAACGTACATTTTTATATGAGTTAGCCGTGAATTGTCTATCATTATAGATTAAGCAAGGAAAAGAAATGGTCTTTGCAAACCCTATAGTTGCATAGAAGGAAAAGTCTATGATTCGCATACTTACACGGAATGTTGTATCTTGAATTTATTTATTTGCATCTCTTCTAAGCAAAGATCACTCTTGTCGCAAGACAATTAGATTGTTTTAGATAGATCACTTGTAAGGGTATAACCCTCAAGGGATTCGTAAAAGCATAACTAGTTGGTACGACAAACACTTCAAAGTGCTAGGTAGGGTTTAGTACGCTAAAAATTCTGCCTAGTATCATACTTGGGATGCCAAGTCAAGAATTTTGATCCCAAAGGTCCTACCCACATTCACGGAATGTTAGGGTTAGCTAAAATGCAAGAATGATCTAGGGATTTACCCTAAGGTTCATTTGGTCAAATACTAGACTTTCGTTGAGTTTAGAAACCCTAAGGCCAAACGTTATTGGCCTAGTAAGGTTAGGGTTGTGTTGGGTCAAGAGGACTCCCAAACCCTACATCTTGACCAAATTGATGGGAGAAATGATCCCACAAGTTAAGTGCGACACTTGTGCACAAGTTGCAATGTCGCATGGCTTTGTGTTTAAATCATAAGATAGATTTTCCACTCCTTGGAACAAGGTTAGCATGTTCTAGTGCAAGTCAAACTATCTTGAGGATGAGTTGTCATCCTGCTACATCACCCTTCCTTGGGCTGATTTTCCAAGATAGGGAAGTTATGTATTGCCTAGCAAGAAATTGACCAATCAGTTGGGCAACGAGGTTGCCTAGGATTTACTATCTTAATTTAAGGAACCTAAGGTGTTTGTTAATTTGGGTTAACAGGGTTTAAACCCTAACCCAAGGATAAAAGGATAAACAAAAACCCTTGGGGATCTTGCCAAGTTGCAATTGATCCCAGATCGAATGATATTGGATGCATTCGGAGAGAAGGATTCACACCTTAGTAGTTGGCCAAATAAACAACCACTGGATTGATTGTGTTTGTACAAGTTAGGAGCATTGTTTGTACTTCTTTGCTCAATGAACTAAAAGCTGCAAAAAAAAATAATAATTGCTTTAGGTTGAAGGCCTGGAGGGAGAGGCAGCATCAGTTACCCCCGACTGTCTGTCTGACCCTAACTAAGGGGGTTGTTAGCTGCACCAAGAACGTGAACCGAACCTGCCGTGAGAGGTCTCTCCGTGGGTGCTACTTGGAGCAGGAGGATGCTTGGGTGACATGGGAGCTCTAGCCGTAAATCCCTTGCCTCCGGGTCCTACACAAGAGGCCGATGTGACTCGGGATTGGATCTCGAGGCCCGCATACTAGTCTACGGGTGGAAACTTGGATTAATAATCCCTGAGGATTGCTAGATTGCCTTCGGGCGGATTATGGATTGCCTTCGGGTGGATTATGGATTGCCTTTGGGCGGATTTATGGATTAGCCTTCGGGATGGATTATTATGATGTCTTCCAAAGACTGGTTAATAAGATAAATTGTTGAAAAGGAACTTGTTTGATATTGTTTTTCTATGTCCGTGCTTAAGTTATGTGAAGGAACCAGTGACTAAATAGCTAATTAAGGAAGCTGTCTTTGCATGTCAAACTAAACATGGTAGGTAATTAGACAACTAAAGCAACTCCAAGGAAAGTGCAGTGGATGTGGCCATGGGTCCGTCCTACGGATGGGTGGTCCCGGTTGGCCAGGAACTTTTTTCGAAGGAAATTGACAGCATGGAATGTTGACCTAGAATCTAGGATATTAGAGTCCTGATTTATGCTATTTTAGGGGAACGGAATGGGACTATGCCTTACAGGCAGAGAGGTCGAGCTTTGCATCCCTCTCATTTCCCATTCTCCTTGAACCAAGTTCAGTGTGAATCCGTTTCGACCCTAACGTTTCTGTGTAAAGTAGTTTGCCTGGGGTTCGATGCTAGTTACTCTCTAGGAACTTGACCATTAGGGAAACCCTAATTCAAGTCGATCCTAAGTGGGAACGGCCCAAATGCTTCCGCTTCGTGGTAGACTTGGGAAGACCTAGATCGCAAACCCCGTGACATTCCATGGGAGTGCCGGGCAGCGCTTTCTAGACTCTCTTCCCGATGGGCTGCTAAGACGTGTCCTATGAGGCGAACAAGTGGACACATTACAGTTAGGGACAAAAGCTTATGAGTCAATTATAAGGCTTGTAGGGCAAAGAGACTTGCTTCAAGAGAGCTTAAAATTGAGTTCTTGATAATGATAAGTTACCACAGCCAAGAAATAAGAGAAAAAGCTCCTCTTAATTCAACTCAAAGCATCTATGAATGATCTACAAACATTGCCCTGCCATAGGTGCACATAATACTTGCATATTTTGACAATATGTCTTCTGTAGAGAGTAAGAAATGAATTAAAAGAACACTGTTGTAGCTAATTCTCTAAATATGGGTGAGAATATCAGCCCCAAATCAGCCCAAATATCTTCCATAATTTAGCTCTGGTGATAGTATAAACTTCCCCTAACACGGTGTCGGTGTTTGGTGTCGAAAGTCTACCACGGGGGTAAGAGACAATAGGGTGAAGGGAGATTCAGGGAGAGGAGTAGACGTAAGAGAAGGGGTTTGAAGAAATAGAAGACGTAGAAGAATACTCACATAAAGAAATAGAAAATGTAGAAGAATACTAACAGAGATGAAGCCTGTCAGTTTATTTCTGTATTATGAGAAAATAAAACTCTTGTAGACAAAAACGTGTATAAAATAATACCTTCCTCTATGTTGCTCAGATTGCCAATCTGATGCTTCCATTGGCTCCGAAAGGGGGGTAATGTACTAGCACACTTGACCAAATTTTTGCTAGATCATTCTCTCTTCATCTCCCACTTCAGAGTGTTGTTCACTGCCTGAAAACAGCGATCGTACGATTTTGCTAATCTTTCTTTTCACATAAAATCCTCTCAAAATAGTTGAAAGCTACATGCTTTCTTTTACATGTTATCCTAATCTAGAAGTTGTCTATAGTTTTATGGATTTTTACAAGAGATAATATCTAAAATATCATAAATTGGCTAAAACTTTTCCAAAAATCTAATATTTTTGAACCATGGACACTAACACTAATGCCTAATTGGCTCCCTAGATCTATAAGGAAACCACACTCTAGAGTTTATCACATGATGTGCACCTAGTGGCACGACATCCACCCCCTCCTAACCTGCACATCATTTGGCATGTGCCAAAGTCTTACGCATCTGCAGTGCTAGAAGAAGTATCTTCTACCATGTCAATGTCTTCATCTTCTACCTCTTCTTCTTCCTCTATGTCTTCATGCTCTTAAATTATATCCAAGTCTTCTAACTCATATGTTGAACTTTCTCTTCATTTGAAGAGCTTGATTCTTTTTCCAGCTATAGGTGTCTTCATGCTTGTCCCATCCAATTCATCCAATGAATACGTGGCATTATCATGAATGACCTTTACCACATACGGGCCAAACCAACACTTTACTCACGGGGGATTCACTAGTAGTAATAAGGAGACGTCACATGTGTGAAAGAAATATATGAAAATACCCCTTATCTACCCCCTATTTATGGGACCTTACCTTATAAAATGTACCTTCCTTCCCTTAAATAACCCCCTCCCTTACACTCATGTGGTACCATACGGTAAACCCTATTGGACCCCCTGGGACTTTACTATCTTCTTAGAAGCACTATATTGATTATCTAGGTTGCTGTCATAAACAAGCACCCAGTCATTTTCTTGGATAGCTCTTGGCCGAAGTCGATGTTGTTTATCAAATCTTCTTTTATTTTTTAGTCTTGCTATTTTGAACTTCTTAATAGCTGCTTGAACATCTTGAGGCCTTCTTTCTAGGTGCCATATGCGCAAAGTCAACAACTCTTCTCTACTGATGCCTTCCTCCCAAGGTAAAGACTCCATGTGAGAATATATTCTTCAATTGGCATAATTTGTTGTTGTCCATGCATAAGTTCAACTGGCATATAGCCAGTGATTGTACTATGAGTAGTCCGGTCAGCCCATAATGCAAAAGGTAGCATTTTAGGCCATTCTTTGATCTTTCCTCTAAAATACTTTGCTAGAGCTTTGAGAATAGGTTGATGTCCATTCTCACTCTTTCCATTGCCTTCAGGTTTGTAAGCTAATGTTAAAGTAAACTCGATACCCAATTGAGCAAAGAAGTTGCATGCCTCATCGACATCCAATTCTCCTCTATATGCAATTACCTTGCCAACATAGCCATATCTGCAAAATACTTCTTCAAGGAAAAACAGCTTGAGTGGTCTTGGTTTTTAAAGCTTTACCTCAACTTGATTGGTTAGATCTTCTCTTGCAAGCACTAAATACCGCATATTCCATATCCCGGTAGGCATGCTTACAATATCAATAACTCATTTATTATGTATAGACAAAGGATAAGCAAGTTGTAACCCATCTCGATGCTTGACCATAGAATACATCTAACACACATAACAAGTTTCAACAAAATGCTATATATCTTGATACATGTTTTGCCACTAGTATTTTTCATTGACTTTAATAAAGGTTCCCCATATACCTCTATGGCCAGCCCATAAGATTTCATGAAATTCCTTCATTACCTATAGTTGTAACCTTTTACTACCTAAAACTCGGACATGCACTCCTTTCTTCTTCTTTGCATGCTTCCATAGATGCCCATTTTAAAGAAAGAAGCCATAAGCTTTCCTCTTAATATGCTTGAACTCTTCATCAATTTAAGTCTCTTTCTTCTTCATTGTGCTCAAATATTGGCCATCTTCTTCAAGGAAATGAACTAGAACTTGAGAAATGCAATGAGCATGCCGGCTTCTAGTTGACCACCCTTCTTCCATAGATAAATCTTTGAGCTTTATTGTTGTATGCTGATTTACATCAATACCTTTTCATGTTCTTACTATACTTAATGCTATACCATTAAAAATATCAGCTTCACCTACAAGATTCAACTTTGGGTTTGTATATGTAGCAACTGAAAATGTACTTTCAGTAGCCATGGAATGAAATTTAGGAAGTACAGATTCTTCAGCTTCATCTTCTTCCATAAGCTCTTCTTCATTGACATATCTTGCACGTGACAGCATGTCAGCAACTAGATTTGCCTTTCCTGCAATATGCTTTAATTCGGGGTTGAGAGATTTAATATATGCAATCCATCTTAGCATAGCAATGTCGGGTGTAGAGCAGTTGGCAATCATGCCCAAGAGTGGAAGACAATCAGTTTCTACCACTATGGAAGCACCTATAAAGTATTCACGATCACATTTTAATGCTATTACAACTCCCCACAATTCCCTTTTTACTTGTGCATACCTTCTTTTATGTTCATTGGAACCTTTGTTCCAAAACAAATTGCATACCCGTTACCTTCAAGGTCTTCTTGGCCAATAGCCCATCCTATCCAAATGGGACTTGTATTCATAGTAAGGATGATGGGTTGACCATTCGAATAATCAGCCCTTTTGAGAGTGGGGGTTGAAATTAACTTCTTTAGTTTGCGTATAGTGAGAGTATGCTCTTTCCCCCAAGAGAATCTTTGGCCTTTTCTTAATAATTGATAGAGATTTTCGGCTACATGAGCAAAATGTGGTATGAATATGAGATATAATACACATGCGCCAAGAAATCTTCTCACCTCTAAAATAACCATGGACTTCACAGCCCTTGATAGGTACATCATCAAGAAATGAAAGAGTAAGTTGTGGACTAAAGTCCCTTAAGACTTTGTGCATGGCATTCATCATATGGACTACAGAGTTTGTTGCACCTTGTGGTAGAGTGCACATGCAGACCAATCCAAGAGGTGTCTTCATTGTGGTAATGTCTCAACTTTCTAATGAAAGCTGAAATTGGTCATATCTTGAATATAGGTCACCGATAGAATAAATCGCTCTACCTGCAAAAGCTTTAGCAAACTTGTCAACAATTGGACCCGAACCAACATTTCAGGTTGTGACACGATTAATAGGCTGTAGATCTTGAATGAATTATAAGGATCCATTTTTCTTGGGCATAGTAAACCATCGATTTGAGTAAGGTACTGAAGAAGGTTCTAAAATCTTCATTTTGATCTTCTTATCTAGAAGTTCCAATAATTTGGGCAAATGTGCCCTTGGAACAGGAATGGGCCTAAGGTACATGTTGGATCGTAAAAATGACCATAGGATCCACAATATTCGGATCCACACAGCCTATTTCACTTGGTTGAAATGCAAAATCTTTTCCATGTTTCATTAGCATTTGCATAAAAGAGTGTTTTTCAATCGACGAAAGGAAAGAATTTTCACATATTTTGAGCTATTTTATACTTTCAATTGTGAACTTGTGACCAATATTGCAAGGATCATGAGACTTGACTGATTTGCTACCCTATCAGCTAGCCCTTTACTTTCAAGAGGCAGTGGGACTGACTTTCTTATCCACCGTCTTGTATTTTGTCTCCACTTGTGCTTTAGTCTTGTTGAGTAAACCAATGTCTTCTTGCTCAACAAATTCTTGAATTGTTTGATAAAAATCCAATATACATACTTCTATGGATTGATTTTCAGCTTGATTTTCTATATGAGCAGCTGCATATATTTTAGACAGTGTCAGTAGTAATTAGTCCAAAAAAAATGCTCAAAATATCTTCATTTTCTGCCATCATGTCATAAGTTTTCAGCACCCTTTTTACATGATAGAAATATTTTCAGAAATGTAAGGTTGCCCAAGAATGATGGGGTAACTACAAGAGTCTTTAACAAAAAAGTGAAAATTATCTTTTATGTCTCCAATAGTTACCTGCACATTAGGACATGCATCATATAACTCTCCAGAAGAGTTGTTTGCAGCTCTCATTCGCCAACCTAGATCAACATCTATGGGCCATCCACCACTTTCATAGAGACTCCTTGCCATGACATTTATCTCAGAACCATGGTCTAAGAGTGCAATACATGGTGTTTCTTTTTCTCCAATTTTGACAACTATCTCCATTGTTGCTCTTGGCCAATGTGTACGGGAGTAGCGACTGCTTGGAATGAATTGGGCTTCTTCTTCATCATGTATGTGCTGTAGATGACCTTCTTTTTGAGAGGTGGGCTGCCCAACTAGTTTGGACCAATCGACCATTACATTTTCCTCCTTCACTTCTTTAATTTTTGCATCCATGCTTTCTTATCTTTAGATTCAATTGCTGCAATTAACTCTTTAACTGCTTCAAGTTGAATTCCTTGTGCACTCAGCTTCTCTTCATCCTGCATAAGGCTCGAAGAGCTTGCAAAAAAGCATGCATTGTTTCTTCAGTATCATCACCAACATATTGTCTTTTTCTTTTGATTACATTAATAATTACATCATGAAATTCACGTTTGGAAATTTCGAGAATTTCACCTAAGGTGAACTCAATTTTACTTCCCGAAATTTGTTCTTTTAGAACTCATTTGAGATTGGTTGTAGATTCTATGTCAGACTGCAATTTGTAGCCTAGTTGCTTCCCTTTTTTATTTCCTTCGGTCTTCTTTGTTTGTGGCGCATCTTTCATCTCTTGATCTGGGGTTATATTTTCAGCAAGCTTTGGTTGCTCACGCGTTCTCTTAGTTAGCCATTTTGGAGGGCCAAAAGAGGAAGGCCCTGGTTCATCTTCTCTTCTTCTCTTTTCTTCAATCAAGACTTCTTTATGATTGACATCAGCCAAATGTGCAAAGGAAGAAAAGGAATCTACCAGTTCTTTCCAACCAGTTATTCTTCGAATGCACTGACTGGTGTTAGTCAAATCGTATTTGGCTACTTTACCACATTCCATTTGATCTAATGCCTACATCCATCCTTTAGATTGCACATTAGATTTACATGCTTTCAAATTTGATTTAGTTGGCTCAATTTGCAGTCCATAGGTAGCTACATCAATTGCTGCGTAGGCATTCTTTACAACTAAATATTCTAATCTTTTCTTCATTCCACCATTGCCAAAATTTGGCTCTAGTGGAAGATCAGTTTCAACTGCATGAAATTTTTTATCTTTCCAAAAGATGGGCTTTTGTGCTTCAGCCTCACGGAAGGCAAAACACTCCTCTTGTCATGTTGTTGGTTGTCACACCAAATACATCGCCTCTTATAGCCTTCTCTCATGGGTCTTTGAGTTGATGATCGTCCTCATTCTTCAACTTTGACATCCAGCTTCTCCACCTTGGAACTAATTTCTGTAAGATTCAGATGAAGTTTACGCATGCTTTTAATGAGTTCATCCATGACATCATTTTTAGAAGGAACAGAATAAGAAAGAGTTGGTTGATTAGTTAAAGGAATAGGGGATTTTGAAGGTGGAACAAGCTCCATCAATGGAGTTGTCAAAGTTAAAGTAGAGCCCAATCTTAGTCGTATCCGCTCTCTTCAAGCAATCATGTTAACTACATCAGTAACATCTGTCCATGTAGTCTTGACTCCTGATTTAGAAGTAGCAACTTCTAGGCGATCAGCAAGCTTCTCTTGTGGAATGGGATCTATAGCCTTAAGGAATAATTCAATCTTCTAACCTTCTATACTTTGTTGGTTTTCAGTATCAAGTTGTCCAAATTTACTTTCAAACTCATGGTATAAAGCTGTTGGAGCTAAATCTTTGTTGGGTTTCTCAACCCAATCAGTGAAACTTTTCTTTATCATTAGGCTAGAGTCTTCTAAGAAGAATTCTTCGTGTAGGGATTTTTTTGAATGCAGCCCAATCCACATCTCGCTGAAAAAGACCATGGATTCTTACTTGAAGACCATGTTTGGCTAGTTTAGAAAAATAGCAACTCCATGTATGTTGCAGTACACCAAAGAAGAGAATTTTCTCAACACACAAGTGAATGAAAACAGAGACATTTTGACCATTAAATTGTTTTAATTCCTACCCAACTTCCTCTAGGGCCTTAACAGCTGTGAAATCAATCTTCTCTTCATCCTGCCTTTGTCGTTGTTGTTGTAACATTTGGATTTGTTGTTGCTAAGTCTGTTGTAGTATGCGCACCAACTCTTGTAGAGTATCTCCTGAAGAATCCCCCATCTTGGAGTTCTCTTACATCAACCTTCATGTCGGGTTCACCAATGTCACAGCGCATAGCGTAGAAGGTCACCACATGGGTTTGGCAAGAAAACTGGACAAGATAGATAGAGATGTGTCTTCAAGAGATAAGTAGATTACATTGAATGTTTAAAGGTTCAAGAGGTACTTCATGGTCAATCACAGCGTTTGAGAGAGAAGAATTTATGGGGGTTCAAGAGCATAGACTCCAGAGATGGTAGAGAAAAGAGAAGGGTTGAAGGTTTCAAGCCAAGTTATTGAAGATGTTAATAGAGCTTTCAACTGCATGTTCTTAGCAAAGATCACAAGAGTATTATCTCATAAGTTCTAACTCAAATCAAGCTTGTTTTCTTGACTATAAGAGCAATCATAAATTATATAATCAAGTACGATATGTTGTCATGTATCATAAACAACTCAGCATCCCATCATTCATACATGATGCCACAGCATGAATCAACTTTGCATGATTACATTCAATGTAGGTTGTTAGGGACACACTACAAGGATTTAAAAGTATAGCGATGGCGGGTAGCGACGCAGGTAGCGGCTCGCTATTTGCATAGCTATTTGCGTCGCATTTGTGATGCAAATAGCGACGCACCACAGGGCGCATCTTTGTCGATCGTTTCGAGAGGGAGAGCAAGAGAGAGAGCGATTGTCATGAGAGAGGGAGATGAAGAAGGCTTGCTGCGGCCGCTGCTACCACCGTTTGCGAAGGAGAGGAGGAGCCTTCATCACGAAGAGTAGCCGCCAAACCCTCGCCATATCTCATCGGTGAGTCCATTCTCTCCTTCTTTTGCTTAATTAGGGTTTAGTTCTCTCCTTCTTTTGCTTGTTTAGGAGAGGAAATGAGAGAGAAAGAGAAAGAGAGGGAGAGGGAGAGGGAGAGGGAGAGGGAGGGAGAGAAAGAGAAAGAGAGAGGAAGGAAAGAGAAAGAAAGAGAAAGAGAGGGAGGGGGAGGAAATGAGAGAGGGAGAGAAAGAGAGGGAGAGGGAGAGGGAGAGGGAGGAAATGAGAGAGGGAGAGGGAGGGAGAGTGCATTCTCTCTCTCCCTCTCCCTTTTTCTTTTATAATTTGTGTATATATATTGAGAGAGGGAGAGGAAATGAGAGAGAAAGAGAGGGAGAGGGAGAGGGAGAGGGAGAGGGAGAGGGAGAGGGAGAGGGAGGGGGATGAAATGAGAGAACGAGAGAGAGGGAGAGGGAGGGAGAGAGAAAGAGAGAGGGAGAGGGAGGGAGAGAGAAAGAGAGAGGGAGAGAAAGAGAAAGAGAAAGAGAGGGAGAGGAAGGGGGGAGGAAATGAGAGCGGGAGAGAAAGAGAAAGAGAGGGAGAGGGAGAGGGATGGGGAGGAAATGAGAGAGGGAGAGGGAGGGAGAGTGCATTCTCTCTCTCCCTCTCCCTTTTGCTTTTATAATTTGTGTATATATATTGAGAGAGGGAGAGGAAATGAGAGAAAAAGAGAGGAAGAGGGAGGAAATGGGGGGAGGGAGAGGGGGAGGGAGAGGAAATGAGAGAATGAGAGAGAGGGAGAGTGTATTCTCTCTCTTATTTATTTAATTTTTGTATAATTTGTATATAATGTGAGAGGGAGAATAAATGAGGGAGAGGGAGAGGGAGAAAGAGAGTGAAATTAAAGAGAGAGAGAGGGAGGAAATGGGAGAGGGAGGGGGAGGAAATGAGAGAGAGAAAGAGAGGAAGAGAGAGAGGGAATGAGAGAGGGAGAGAGGGAATGTGTATTCTCTCTCTTTTTTATTTATTTTTTGTATAATTTGTATGTAATGAGAGAGGGAGAAGAAATGAGGGAGAGAGAGAGGGAGAAAGAGAGGGAAATTAAAGAGAGGGAGAGGGAGGGGGAGGACGAGAGAGAAAATGAGAGAGGGAGAGGGAGAGAGAGAGAGAGAGAGGGAATGAGAGAGGGAGAGGGAGAGGGAGAGGGGGAGAGACGAAAATATAATAGGGAAATGAGAGAGGGAGAGGGAGGGAGAAGAAATGAGAGAAGGAGAGGAAGAGAGCAAAAGGAAATGAGAGAGGGAGAGGAGAGAGAAAAAGAGATAAGATGTTAAACATAATAGGCAAATAGAGAAAGAGAGGGTGTGAGTGAGGGTGAGGGTGAGGGCGAGGGAGGGAGATGAAATGAGAGAGGGAGAGGAAGAGAGAAAAAAGAGAGAGAGGGAGAGGAGAGAGAAAAAGAGAAAAAATATTAAAAATAATAGAGAAAGAGAAAAAGAGAGGGTCAGGGTGAGGAAGGGTCAGGAAATGAGAGAGGGAGAGAAAGAGAGAAAGGTAAATGAGAGAGGGAGAGGAGAGAAAAAAAATGAGTGAGAGAGAGAGAGGAGAGAGAAAAAGAGAGAAAAATCATTAAACCTAATAGGGAAAGAGAGATAGAAAGAGAGGGTGAGGGTGAGGGAGGGAGAGGAAATGAGAGAGGGAGAGGAAGAGAGAAAATGAAATGAGAGAGGGAGAGGAAGAGAGAAAACGAAATGAGAGAGGGAGAGGAGAGAGAAAAAATGAGAGAGAGAGGCGAGAGAAAAAGAGAGAAAAACCATTAAACCTAATAGGGAAAGAGAGAAAGAGAGGGTGAGGGCAAGGGAGGGAGAGAAAATGAGAGAGCGAGAGGAGAGAGAAAAAGGAAATGAGAGAGGGAGAGGAGAGAGAAAAAGGAATGAGAGAGAGAGAGAGAAAAAGGAATGAGAGAGGGCAAGGGAGGGAGAGGAATGAGAGAGAGAGGATAGAGAAAAAGAGAGGAGGGAGAGGAGAGAGAAAAGAAAATGAGAGAGAGAGAACAGAGAAAAAGAGAAATATCATTAAACCTAATAGGGAAAGAGAGAAAAAGAGGGTGAGGGCGAGGGAGGGAGAGGAAATGAGAGTGGGAGAGGTAGAGAGAAAACGAAATGAGAGAGGGAGAGGAGAGAGAAAAAATGAGAGAGAGAGAGAGAGGAGAGAGAAAAAGAGAGAAAAACCATTAAAACTAATAGGGAAAGAGAGAAAGAGAGGGTGAGGGCGAGGGAGGGAGAGAAAATGAGAGAGGGAGAGGAGAGAGAAAAGGAAAATGAGAGAGGGAGAGGAGAGAGAAAAATGAATGAGAGAGGGAGAGGAGAGAGAAAAGGAAATGAGAGAGAGGAGAGATAAAAAGAGAAATATCATTAAACCTAATAGGGAAAGAGAGAAAGAGAGTGTGAGGGCGAGGGAGGGAGAGGAAATGAGAGAGGGAGAGGAAGAGAGAAAATGAAATATTATGTGCTAGGTACTGAGTACTAGGTACTAAATACTAGTGTTCTATGATACTATATGCTAGGTCATAGAAAAAGAGAGAGATAGAAGGAGAGCATAACAATCTAAGAAAAGAAAAGAATGATAACAAAAACAAATTGTTTGTTATAACGTAGACAAAATGGAAAACAAAAAAGGTCTTGTTGTTCAAGATCACGAGGCATATCTTAATCAGCGTGTCCCATGTCCTTGCTCTCAATGCAAGTTAGCAATTAGACAAAAACGCCAATTGTCTATAGAACACGTATGACGATTTGGCGAGTTTCAATTTGAGATCATTGATCAAGTGATTGCGGATTTTCAGCAAACGGTAATTTGAAGTTAATATCAATCGTGCATTGTACTCGCAAGCTAATTGAATACCATATACAATAAGATTGGGTCTTGCTGGCAAATTTTCTATCCAGGGAGGTGATATCTCATCCCAAGGGGGAGTGCACCCTTTGCGACCAATTAGAAGAGTACATGGGCGTGCGATGGATGGAGTGCAGGAGCCAATCCACCACTCGCAAGGCCAATCTATACCGTCAATGCTAGAGGAGATAGGCAACCTTCCAGACCTACCTACAATCTTGGAGCCTGTTGATGGATGCATTGATTCCCATGGATGTCGAGACTTGTGATCCGCTTAGAGAGGAAGCATCCATACCATTATATGATGGGTGCCGAGTACCTTGGTTGAAGACACTACTTGCACTCTTAAGTGTGCAAGAAAAATACGGGTGGAGCAATACGAGTGTGACTGAGTTGTTCAAGTACCTTGTACATACGCTTCATTGAATTTTTTTTTCAGCACTATTATTACAAACATTTGTGCTTTTCCAAGGTGTTTTATGATTTTTTCAGGTTATTGAAATATCATATATTACCACCTGCAAATACCATGCCTGAGTCTCGTGATGATGCACGACATGTTTTACAAGCTTGGCATGGACTACAATAACATCCATGCATGTATCAACGATTGCATACTATTTCGAGGAGAACACGAGACTATGGAGACATGTCCAAAGTGTGGTGCTCACAAGTATCGACAGGGCTTGTAAGGGCAAGCCATCCCTTAAAAAGTTCTCAGACACTTTCCGCTTATCCCCCGCATAAACCATATGTTTCGTATGTACGTCATGGCGAGCTTGACAATGTGGCATGCGCAGAATAGGTCCACGGATGGAATTCAACGAATATCAGCAGATTCGCGCGCATGGAGCCACATTGACTCCACCTTCCCAGGCTTTGCCCAAGAGCCAAGGAATCTTCGGCTCGGTCTTGCAATGGATGGCGTGAACCCATTCGGTCTGCGCTCAACTTCTTACAGTGTGTGGCCTATAGTCCTTGTCAACTACAATATCCCTCCATGGCTTTCTACGAAGAAAGGACATCTCATCCTTAGCTTGCTCATCCCCGGCCGCTACAAAGTAAAAATTATGGACGTGTATCTTTGTCCATTAGGCGATGAGCTTAAGATTTTGTGGGAGGAGGGGGTCACCGTGCAAGATATGAGCAGGCACGATGGTCGGCGGTCAGCCAATATTCGAGCCATTCTCATGTGGGTGATGCATAACTTTCCGGGATTGGGAGAGTGCTCAAGTGAGCAGGCCTCCATTCTCGCTGGTAATATCTATATTTTATCTCGTTCAAGTAAGTATTCACTAGGTCGTGGTGTTGGAACAGGTCTGGTTACCTCAGGTTATCATGCATGTCCATTGTGCGGGCCACAATTAGACTCTCGAAGGTCACGAACCATGAAGAAGATGGTATATCAAGGATACGTTGCTTTCTTGCCGGAGGATCATGAACTCAGGGAAGGTTTCCTTGGACGACCTCCAACACGTATGAATGCCGCAAGCTGGTACGAGCTGAAAATGGTCCACGCAAAATCACATCCAAATGGAATGCAATGGTTCTCAATTTTCTACGAGTTGCCACATTGGACCCACCTACAGGTCAACCACTTGTTGGATCCCATGCATATTTTTAAGAATGTGGGCAGCTTGTTATGGGACCGCATCACAGGAAAGAGAGACACTATAGGGGCACGAATGGATTTGAAGGAGGTAGGTAAGATGGAGGCGCTTTGGCCACAGTCGAGTACTGATGGTCGCGTGCAGCTTCCTCGCGCTCCTTGGATTTTGTCCACTAAAGAAGAGCGCATTGTGAAGCAAGTAATCAAGTCTATCCGCACTCCAATGGGTATGATGCATTCTCTCAGGTCCGCATTTTCTAAAGACGACTAATTATCAGGGCTAAAATCCCATGACTGGCATAAGGTATGTCAGGTTTGTACTACGAATGGATTGTAATTAGCGTGGGCATTTTGCTATTTATAATGTAGCCATTATTCATAATGCTTTCTCATTTGTGACAGTTAATTGTACTACCGATCGCGATCATAGGATGTCTTACTCTAGAAATACGTGGGGCCATTTACAGGTTGTCGACTTTGGTGCAATGGATCTCATAGAAGGAGATTAAGATGTCCTCTATTGAATCTGCGAGGCGGGGAGTAGTGGAGACGGTCTGTCTCTTTGAGAAATACCTGCCCATCAGCATGCTCACGATACAAATCCACCTTCTTGTGCATCTTTGGATGGAGTGGAGATTGTTGGACCTGTCCATACGCGATGGATGTTCTTCTTGGAGCGCTTCATGAAAACCTTGAAAGTCTTTGTGCAACAACATGCTCGGCCAGAAGGTAGCATGGCCGAATGTTGGTTGGTGTCTGAGGCACTAGTGCATATTTCACAATGGCTACCAACGGTGGAACCAGACAATGAAATGCTATGGTCGCTGAAGGACGATGATAGACTAACTAGAGATGTGGTGGTTGGAAATGGAGTAGAAAAAAGAATGGATGTCTCAATGGAAGAGAAGGTGAATCGCTTTTGTATGTTGCACCATGCTTATATGGAGATGTGGCTTGCCAAGTATCAGATCGCTAGGCAAGATCAAGAGGAAGCACGAGCTGAATTCTGACGTAGTACGCATCATCGACCGATTCGATATCCCAAAGGCATGGAGGAGATGCCACTGTTTATGTCAATGCAATGGTTGCATGGAGCTTTGACCGCAGCATCTCGCGAAGGGAGAGAGGTCTCAATGGAGGAGTGGGAATTCTCGAGGGGATGTAGTCCAAAGGTGATGAGGGGTTTAGAATATATCGTATCTTAATTTTATATAAGACATCTAATTTGAGTGTTTCAATGTACATACAAAATATATAGTGCAGCATGGTGGAGCAGATGGCATTTTCACGTGGAGCGTATTGACAAAATGTGCTCCACAATGGACTGTGGTATCATGGCAAGGTTCGAGCAAGAGAGCCGAAGACGAGCAACAGATCCAAACACGGTTGTGGATGAGATGGAGTATTTTGGAAACTTGCAAAGTATTATTACGGTGGATTACCGTAGCTTCTCCATGATACTATTCGATGTGCAGTGGTTCAAAGTGGTAATTGGAGGAGCTGGAGCAACAGTTCGACGAGGTCCATCTGGATTTCTTGAAATAGATTCCGAAAACAAATGGACGGATTTGCGTGACACCTTTGTGTTGCCGGCCCATTGTGAATAGGTGCATGGACTCATTTGCTTGTAATTGTATTACGACATGGTTTATGTCACAATGGTTTGAACTCTCTTGTACGTATTTGTGAACATGTAATCTTCTATCCAAACCCCCGACAACCTCGATGGTGGTATGTTATACCTTCCACTCCCCGAAGTGCGAGAGTATATGATCAAAGCGATGTTCTGAGCATAGATGAGGATAATATGCAAATAGAGGGGTCGATATTGCAAGGGGTGGAGGCCATCGAAAGCTTGGAGCCAGCATCGTCTAACAATGATGGAAATACAGGAGTCCAAGAATTCTTTGAGAATGAGGTGGACTCATTCTTTTGTGGTGACATGTCTATCAACCTTCCAGTGTATGCGGAGTTGTGTCAGGAGATTAACATGGGACCATAGGATACTTCATACTTGGAGCATCCACTTACTTAATTCGTTGACCAATCGCTTATAAGGGTACATAAGATATGTATTTTAAGTGAGTTTTTTAAAAAGTGATTTATATTACTATGCTTTGTATGATTTAAATTGATTATTCTAATATCATTTTTTGTCTGTGCAGGTGACATTTTTAGGATGAGTCGAGAGATGAGCGATGAGGAGTTACAGGACATCTTCGCACGCATGTCTCCAGACTAGATCGTGAGATTCAGAGAGATGGCAGACCAGGAGCTGTCTGGGTCTTCGTCTCTGCTAGATCTGCTTCAGCGCGATCGGATGCTTCAACTTCGAGCAGACGAGCTCGATGCTCACGACTTGGGCCAAAGGAAGGGAGTGCATTGAGATCATGGGGATGCTGTAGAGATACAGAGGTAGTGAGCTCGCGGTCGACACGGGATACAGGTGCGACTCCTCGCTCTCGTGGCCCTTCCAAGGAGCGTGCCTCAAGCTCAGGTGGATGCTGTGGAGACACGGACGTGATGTCTCCGTCTCGTCATTCAGCTGGAGTTGCGTCACCTCATGGATTTGTCACACCTGTGGGGACATCTACTCCAGTTACTCCGGCTTTTGCTTAGCCATCAGCAGCAGGTGGCACCCCTGTGGGTGCCACTCCAAGAGATATTACCCCCATCGGTACATCGGATGCACAGGGGTCTCCTGGATATGCCCAGGAGCGTGGACGCAGATGGGAGAGAACCCTCTTAGGCAGACTCCAGGGGGTTATGGATATCTAGTCGATAGTAGGTCAGGAGCCATCATCATGAATGATGAGGGGAGGAGGGTGATGGCTCGCATGAGATAGTTGTGCCAATAAGTTTTTCGGCACAATGTCTTAGATCATTGGAAGAACATACCAAAGGGGAGCAAGGACTACATAGTAGCATCCTTGCACGAGGAGTTCCTGGTGCCAGCCTCAGTAGATAGATTCTCTACGGGCTGGATGATGGATTGCATGCGTGCATACATGTCACATAGATGATCCGACGCACGCAAGGCAATCAAGAGTGGGGCTACAAGGCGTGATTGGTTAGATGCAGACGACTCGCGTCGACTAAGGGAGAAGGCTACAGATTCTCCAGGATGTTGGAGTCAGCAGCGCGAGGCGGTGAGGGCACCACTCGAGGCCGGAGTGGTCCATCATCTTGGGAGTAGCGGCCATAGGACATATTTGGAGGACTTTGTAAGTTTTTCTTTTTTTTTACTTGTTTATTTTTTTGAAATATTCTTTGTACTGACAATCATGTTTCTAACAGTTAGCATTTTTTTTTCTTTACACCACTCCATTACAAATCGCGATCCAACTGGCCTTGAGACTCGATATGTAGAGAGGCACGATCTCACTGCATTGATCGACCGATTGTATAGACGCAGCGGCCCTGTAAGTCGCTCATCTTTCTTGTCCGTAGTTACCATGAGATATTTGAATGCATTATTGTATGGTGGATTGATGTGTTGTTTCTTTTTCTGCAGAGTCCATTGGATGCTCCTTTGCGGTGGGATGAGCTTTCGGGGGACGAGGATTTATAGCTCGCCCTTGGATCCCTGGAGCTCACACACCTTTATTTTTGAGTTGCCTGATCTATGTAGACATTTTCTATGTATTAGTGATATCCTGTCATGATTGTACCAATCACTTTTTATGCGATCATATATTTATTTCATGTATCAGTTTTATGATTTCAATATACATTGTTTTTGTTTGCAAGCGCATTGTACACAGTAGTGCAGAAACTATTTTGTATGGCTCTCATAAAGCACACAGTGCTGCCCTGCCACAAAAAAAAAAAATCATGTTACCATCACTATTAGCGTCGCAAATTTTACTGCTCGTGTCATTATTGGCATCGTTATATGCATCGCAAACCGTCGCTATCAGCAATTTGCGACGTTGATACCGACACCAATACCGACGCTGATAGCGACGGTAATACCGTCTGTTCTATGGCGTCGCCAATAACGACGCTTTTTGCAATGACGGGGGCAAATTTTGTTATTTGTATTTTCGTCGTTTTAAACGTCGGTATAAGGTCTATATCTTGTAGTGAACAAAGATTATGAGCCAATTACAAGGCTTGTAGGGCAAAGAGACTTGCTTCAAGAGAGCTTAAAATTGAGTTCTTGATAAGGATAAGTTACTGCAGCCAAGAAATAAGAGAAAAAGCTCCTCTTAATTCAACGCAAAGTATCTATGAATGATCTACAAACATTGCCTTGCCATAGGGGCACATAGTACTTGCATATTTTGACAAGATGTCTTCTATAGAGTAAAAAATGAATTAAAAGAACACTGCTATAGCTAATTCTCTTAATATTGGTGAGGATATCAACCCCAAATCAGCCCAAATATCTTTCGGGATTCACCCTTGATGATAGCATAAACTTCCCCTAACACAGTGTCGTTATATTTGGTGTCAAAAGTCTACCACAGGGGTAAGAGACAATAGGGTGAAGGGAAATTCAGGGAGAGGAGTAGACGTAAGATAAGGGGCTTGAAGAAATAGAAGACGTAGAAGAATACTCACAGAAAGAAATAGAAAATGTAGAAGAATACTAATAGAGATGAAGCCTTCCAGTTTATTTCTTTATTATGAGAAGATAAAACTCTTATAGGAAACAACATGTATAAAATAATACCTTTCTCTATGCTTCTTAGATCGCAAATCTGATGCTTCCATTGACTCCAAAGGGGGGTAAAATACCAACACACCTGGCCAAAATTTTGCTAGATCACTCCCTCTTCATCTCCCACTTCTTCAGAGTGTTGTTCACTGCCAGAAAACAACGATCCCACATAATGCAATTTCGTTAATCTTTATTTTTACATCAAATCCTCTCAAAATAGCTGAAAGCTACATGCTTTCTTTTACATGTTATCCTATTTTAGAAGTTGTCTACAGTTTTATGTATTTTTACAAGAGATAATATCTAAAATATCAAAAATTGGCTAAAACTTGTCCAAAAATCTTATATTTTTGAACCATGGACACTAACACTAATGCATAAAGTGGCATTGGCTCTCTAGATCTATAAGGAAGCCACACTCTAGAGTTTTTCATAGGATGTGCATGTAGCGGTACAACATTGTGCTCCGCATAGGAACTCCCCCCCTTTTCACAATAAAAATTAATAGAAATTTTCTTATACCCCCTGTCAATGCCGATAGCTAGTGGAGGGAGGGGGAGATGGAGTATGAGACAAAACTGGGAGGGAGGCAAAGGCAAAGCTGATGAAGTAGGAGTAGATGATGAGGGAGATGACGATGAGGTAGAAGCTGGCGTGGAAGAAGTTGGAGAAGACGGGGTCGATGGTAAAGTAGGTGATGATGTCAATGAGTCCACTCTAGTGCTGCTACCATGCGCCTCAATGACAGGTGGAGGGTGAGAGAGATACCACCACTCCACCTTCCCTCCATGCCCCCCCAATCGTTAAAAAAAGGGGAGATACCACCTCTTTCCCCCCTTACTATTGAGAAAGAGAGAGAGAGAGAGTGTGTGTGTGTACGTGTATGTGTGTGTGTGACAGAGAGAAAGAGAGAGAACTTTCCAAGAAGGTTTTCCTTCTCTTCCCCTCCTTAGAGGGTTGCCACATGAATTTTCTCTCTTCCTTTTCCCTGAGCTCATCCCCTAACCCACAAGCCAAATTTTCCAAATTGGCCCTCTTCTCAAGCAAGTGGCTGTTGAAGTCTTGTGCAAGTTGCATCTAAAAGAAGAGAAGACCAAGGATGGGCCCCAAGCGGAAATTGTCACACACAGATTGCCATCCCTCAATGAGCAACAAAGCCTTAGGCGAGAGCATCATTGCCAATCCAATTGCGATAACGATCGTAAGTAATAGGATGCTTGCCTTTTTTCTAGCATTGATCTATAAGTGAGTCTAAGAAACTTGGGATTCATTTGGCTCAACTTGGTCTAAGTATTGGGTGGATTTTGTAGAGACATCAATAGCTTTGGGATTAGGGTCTAAAGTCTCAAGCATACTACCATATCCTTGCTTCTAGAATGCTCATATATGTCACTCTATTCTATAATATTCGATGAAGATGCATTTGGCATGGTAACAAAAGCAGAAAAAAGATTTGGTTTTGTGTTAGTTAGCCTTGCAATAAAGCCAATCAAAGAAGTTGGGAGACAAGCCTAGGTTTCAAGAAATTGCTATCTTAAGTAAGGCATAAGATATAGTTAATGATGTCAACAATCATGTTTATTAGGCTCGAATGGTGTAGATTGGTAGCTAAAGTATCAATCAAAGATGATGGCAATGGCATAATAATGGAAGATGGAAATGTACCCAAGGATAATAGAAGGACTTCAAGGCACTACATGCAACAAAGGCAATATAAGGAGTAGAGAGGAAGAGATGATGGGTTGAAATAGGCATAGCTCCGGTTCATCCCCATATATACAACTCCACATACATACACAATTAGCTCCATTGTCATGCTACTATGTTTATCATTCCTATTCGGGGTTGGGCTATATGCAACAATAACTCTAGGGCAAACAAAGAGCTAAAGGATTAGGAAACCCTACGCTGAAGATGCTTTTGTACTTGTTGGAAAGAAGGCTGGGTTATTGATCAATGTAAGTGATTAATAGAACTTATGTCTTTTATAGTGTTTGAAACCTTAACATATGGTGTGTTAAGTAAATTTTACATAGAACCACTCCTGATCCCAAGGGGGAGAACAAATATGTGATGGGAAGGTTATTGCGACTATTCTTGCAATGTTTGAAAAAGACTGCCATTGTTTTTGTTGATTGATCGAACAACACCCTAAATTCTTTTAAAATTCAACTAATTGTTAGTTGTGGTTTAGATGAGTATTCCAAGTGCTTGTGATTGATGGTAAATGCATGGCAGGGGTCTGTGATGACAAGTTGCCATGGGAATAAAGTAATGTTTTCTTGGAAAATGATATTAGGGTTGAATGCCTTGTTTGTGCTTGATTCTTAACCGAATTAATTAAGGAAATGATATTTTTAACGCAGATGGATAATCTCCAAGGTCACATTGCGCGTCAACCCAAGAAGGGAATTGCTCAATTCATAGGCCGAAGGTCGAATGGTGAAAAGGCCAACCACAAAAATGATGTTTCACTCGTAGGGCACTTGTGGGTCAGGTGGAGCTCTAGACACCCCTTGCCTAGTCTGGAATGGAGTTGAAGACTACCATGAGCCCAACATCTGTGGCATTGGAAGATGCTATTCAAGATAAATGATGGAATTTGTTGTGGCATGTGATTTGGACTAGTTACTTCTGCAAGGAAGAAGGGATATATAATTTCTCCTGTATGGGCAGGAGACAAAGATTAACTTGAAGATAAGTTAAAGAACTTGTTTGTCAAAAGGACTGTTTGCCATGTTTTCGTGTATGTGCTATAAATTACGTGAATTAACCTTATTTCCTAAAAGGTTTAATTAAGGAAGCTAATTTCAAATGTCACACATAAATTGTGATAGTACCTATTTAGATAACTAAAGAACACCTATTGAGGGAAGCGGGTGGGCGGAACCCCCGAGAGGTCTGTCCTATGGCAGGGTGGTCCCAGAGAATTGGGAGGCTTCTCAAAAGATTTTACCTGACCCTCATGTATTGTTAGGTTAGAATCCGGAATCATGCCATTTTAGGGGATCGGAATGGGACTATGCCCTATGGGTAGAGAGGTTGAGCAGCACATCCCTCTCATTTTCCATTCTCTTTAAACCAAGTATGGCATGGGTTTGCTTTGGCTTGGCATCTCTATGTGAAGTATGATGTCCAGGACCCCAATGCTAGAATGCTATTAGGAGACCTTGACCACTAGCGACTCAAGTTTTAGGTCGATCCTAGTGGGTTTGGCTGTGAACGTTCCGTTGCAAGGCGGACTCAAGAAACCCTAGGCAACAAAACCTATGACATTCCGTGGGAGTGTTGGGTGGCATCTCTTATACTCCTCTCTCAATGAAATGCTAAAAACGTGCATGGACAACCAATTGGCGATGGGTACGTTACAAGGTGTGAGAGAAAAATAGCCACAAGAACCTCTCACTTATTAGACTTTTGGCTATCCAAACTCATTTTCTCAAGGCCTACTGAAAGATAATACATTAATAAGGACAAAGTTAATTTGAGATGTCTAGAGTGTGAAGCCAAACATCTATACATTGATTGCCCTAGACAGAACTCTTCCAATAGCTCAACAATCATACCATTTGTAAAACTTGAACTTTTCCATATCAAGGAATTTTGAAGATGATTCTACCTCGATTTCCTTGAATCTTATGACTAGAGCTCAAGCAATCTAGGTTAGCATTTCAATCATTGGTGAAAATAGACAAGAGGGGAGAGAGGTGAGGAACCCAAGAGCACACACACAAAAACAATGTAGACTTGAGCACACAAAGAGATAGGGCTAAAATCTTCTTCTTATTTCTTATTCTTCTTCCACACAAAAGAACTAAGTCTATAATAAGATAAAAGACTAATATGAAAGTACCACAATATGTACATGTGGTCACTATAAGTATGAACTTGTTAAGGAAAGAAGAGATGGCACAAAAAATTGTCCATAACCAAGGGTGGACTACATGTGTGTAGTCTAGCTATAGAATCACTAGCGTTATCATCACGTAAGTTGTTACCTAACATGCTAGTGAGTAATATCCTACCACATCAACAAGATGTGTAGTAGATGACAACTCATATAGAGCTTGACATATCAATACTTCCCCTTGATCTTAGCAAGAACTCATGAACTCCAAGTATAGTCTTGAAGCATTGAAACTTCTCAGCTTCCAAAGCCTTGGTGAAAATGTGAGTAGCTTAATTCTTTGTGGTGGCATAAACCAATTCAATATCATCTATACCAAAATCTGCTCCTGAATGAAATGGTAATGGACCTCTATGTTTTGGTCCGTGCATGATTCACTGGGTTCTTAGACAATTGAATGCTACTAAGATTACCACAGTAGATGATAACCTTCTCATCCATCAACATCCCAAATCACCAAGTAGCTTGCATAACCAACCTACCTTGCATATTGCAATTGTAGCACCTCTGTACTCTACCTCTATACTAGACAAGGCAACTATTGGTTGTTTCTTGTTAATCCAAGTAATAGCAACAATCCCAAAGAAAAACATAAAACCACTGGTAGATCTCCTATTTGAAACACTACTACTCCAATCTACATTTGTGTAACTATGGAAGTCAAATGGTACACCTACACCATAGAATAAGACATAGTCCAATGTGGACTTGACATAGCATAATGTGCACTACACTACATCCAAATGTGGCTTTCATAGAAGCTTCATAAACTAACTCTCCAAATCAACTATTTAGTTTAGGTATGGCCTACTAAGATCATCAAAAAAATCAGGCTATCCACAATCTTCCAATACATGGTGACATCCTCAATTAAATTACCCTCATGTGCACTAAGCTTAGCATTAACATCCAAATGTATAGATATAGGATTACAATTAGCCATACCATGCTTCTTCAATATATCTAATGCATATTGACTCTATGACAACCTTATACCCTATGGAATCTTGATTATCTATATGTTGAGAAAATAGTGTAACTCTCCCAAATCCATCATCTCAAACTCAGACTTGAGAAGACCTTTCACATTGTCAAACTCTGTCTCACTATCACTCATAATGATCAAATCATCCATGTATATAGTGATGACCACAATATTTACATCACTCTCACATATATAGAGTGAGTAATTAGCTTGTGCTTTCCAAAATCCAATGCTGACAAGGTATTCTGCAATCCTATTGCTCCATGCTTTGGGGTTTCATCCCCCATACATGGCCTTACAAAGCCTACATACATAATCCAGATGACTCTCATCTATATAACCAAGTGGCTGCTCCACATAAACTTTGTCTTTGCAACTACCCTTGCAAGAATGTATGATCCAACCCTTTTATGCAGCCTTAATTATGAAAAACCTTACAGTTACCATTTTTGCCACAAGAACAAAAGTCTCCTTATAATCAATATCATGAGTTTGCACATACCCTTTGGTAACTAGTCATGCCTTATAGTGCTGAATAGATCCATCATTTGACCTTGTAAATCCATTTGTAGCCAATATCTTTCTTGTCTTCATGTAAAGGTAATCAAATCGCATGCATCATTATTCTTAAGTGCAACCATTTCTTCATTCATAGTACAATCCCAATACTCATAATCCATTGCACCATCAAAGCAAGTGGGTTCCACATCATGCACAATCTTTGCTATGTATGCATAGTGATAAGCTATATATCTATCATATGTCAATCCTTACATTGGCTTTCTTACTCTACTTGATTTATGTGGACCTAGATCACTATCAAGTACATTAGGATCCTCTTGTGCCTTCTACATATCAATTGTTTTAATAGATTGAATCCCAAACTCCTCATACCCTCCTCATCCAAGCTCTATTCACAAAGCCATTTAAATGAGCATCAACATGAGAGAAACATGATGATACATTTATCATAATAGGTGAGTCTTCAACTTTCTCTTTATCTTTTCTTGATATATATGATGTACATAATGGAGTAAGCTCTAACCTCCATCTACCACTCCATGATCTATTAAAAAAATCATGACTAGGGGAATCTTGTGGTCCACTCAATGTTTATGATTGTTGATCCATTTTCTACACAACCACACTCTCATCGTCATCAATACTAAGTGTATTTTGCACATTATTGTACCAATTGTTGAGATGTCACACTCTACATGCGTTAGCATCCATTATGTGCCTTGGTGATATGGCACGATATTATTCACTATCATGTTAGATGATTGACATGAGAATATTCCATTGATTCTACAACTAGACTACATCCACGTAGTCCTTGGTTATAGTATATTTATTATGCCATCTATTCTTTCCTAGCGGGCTCACACTTAGTGACCATGTGTACATACATTGTGGTACTTTCATATTAGTAATTTATCATGTTTTAGACTTTTTTCTTTTGTATAGAAGAAGAAGAAAGAAGAAGAAGAAGATTTCAACCCTATCTCTCTGTGTTCTCAAGTCTCCATTGCTTTCATGTGTGTGTGCTCTTGACTGCTTCACCTCTTTTCTCTCTTTTCTATTTTCATGGTATCAAAGACATCCCATGGCTGTGAAAAGTTGGATTTAAGGTTGAGGTGAAAGATTTGGAGCATGAAAGTAAGCAAACAAGAAACGAGTAAGCAACTCTTCCATCTTGCTCCATTTGCCTTAGGTTATAGCTATACGAGGCTCTTGAGGCTGTTAGGGATGCAATGTTCAATTGCAGTGAAACTTGTGAGCAAGAAGAATAGTGTATATCTACAAGTAATCCCTTTATGGATTATGTGTTGTGATTTTTACCATGTGAGGTCATTTTGGCCTCTGTTTTGGACCTAGAAGTGGTCTCGATAGTAGTTTTTGGGTATATTGCAATTTCGGCTGTGTCAGCTTTTTACAAGTGCATATGTTACAAATTTTGAATCTATAAGATATCATGTGTTTATTGGGTTGCATACAAAAGAGGCATTTGGATATTGATTGCAAATTGTAGTTATTGTTGTGTAGTTAGTGAAAAAGGCTACGTGTTTTGTCATGGTATAGAGGTTTCTCAAACCAAGATGAAGTCTGAACAGGTGTTTTACTCTACTATCATAGGTAGAGAACATGGCAGAGACCAAGGTGGTGATTGTGGTCAAGGTTATGATGTATTAAAAAATAGAAAAGGATAGTCTCAAAGAAAGAGGAAGCCAAAGAGGACAAGTTGCAGATTCTACTAGGCTACATAATTTTGGTGATAATAGAGAATGTTGGTATTGTGGTAAAAAAGGCTACATTTCTAAAAATTTCTTCAAAAATAAGGTTGAAATTAGAAATGGGAAAAAGCAATAAGGTAACTATGCATCAGTAGAGCAAAATCAATGATGACAAAAGTAAACAGTTATTTGTTATGCAACACTTTATGAATACTATGACTACTAATGGTTTATCAAAGAATGATGTATGGTATATAGATTTAGGTGCCTCTAACCACATGACTTCTCATGGAGAGTTGTTTAGAGAAATGCATAGTCCAAAGTCTGCAAGCTATATGGAGACTAGGGATGATACAACTCACCCCATTACTCATGTCTGAAATGTTCTTTTGAGTATATAGGATGGTAAAACTAAGTAGTTGGTTGACGTGTTGCATGTACCAAATATTATAGAAAACTTGGTTTCTATTGGTCAAATGGTAGAATAGAGATTGCAGGCTTAGTTCACATCTGATGATTGTTATGTGGAAAATCTAAAATATGATTATAGGATGATTGCAAAAGGGAAACATGCTGGCAGATTATTTACTCTTGATGTAAGTCTACCTAAAATTAATGCTACCATATTTGTGCAAGGTTCAGATGTTGTGATTAATAGTGAAATTTTGTATAAGAGAATTGGTCATGTGAATGTGCAACAAGCGACGGAAAGACATACAATCAAAATAGATTGTGGATGGCTTGACTAAGTTTAGAGTTGATGGGATTCACAAAGTGTGTGAAGCATGTCAACTTGAAAAGCAAGCAAGGAATGCATTTCCACATGAAAATCATGTATGCAAGAAGCCACTTGACTTGATACATTTTGATATGTGGGGTCATACAAAGACTATAACTTTGAGTGGTTGCAGGCATTATATTTCCTTCATTGATGATCATACTTGGAGAGTATGGGATTACTTTATGTGAGAGAAAAGTGAGATATTCACATGCTTTAACAACTTTAAGGCTTTGGTTGAGAAGGAGACATGGTTGAATATTAAATGCCTAAGGTTGGATGGAGGGGAGAATATCTCTCCAGTTAGTTTTCTTATCTTTTACAAAAAAATAGTATATAGAGGTAGTGTACATGTAGATATACTTCACATCAAAATGGAGTTTTTGGGCGAAAAAAATGCATATTGCAAATCTGTCTCATGCATTGATGTAGGAAAGAAACTTACCTTATTACTACTAGGCTAAAGCGGTTGCTACTACTGTATATATTATGAAAAGGACACCTACTACTGTACATGGTGTGACATCTGAAGAGATGTTTATGGGTGGAAAGTCAAATCTATCCCATCTAAATTTATTTGGATGCATTTGCTTATGTGTATATTCCTAATGTCTTCCATAGTAAATTGGATCCTAAAGCATAAAAGTGTATTTGTTAAATTTTCTCTTGAGCATAGGTATTGAAAGACTAGCCAATCAAGATTGCAGGAATCCAATTCTCTATAAACTTCATTATCATGAAGGGAGTAGACTATGATATCCTTCCCATTCAACCTTCTTTTCTCAAGAATATCGAATATTATGGATAATCCATGCTAAATTATGTGGTAACTGATCCACCATCAAACTTTTACAAGCTATTGAGTATTTTTAAATGGAACAAGGAATGCCACCATGTCTATAAGATGCTATAATAAACTCCAAAATCAGCACTAATTCTACAAGTCCCAAACTAGAATGTAATATTCCATGTGCACATTGATATCTTAAAGTTTTCCATGGACACAATTCTATGTTGTCCTTAGAGAGCACAATTTGGATTACCTAGTGAGCTTCACTAATTAAAAAAACTCACAAACATAGAGATGGATTACTCCATCATTGAGAGGGAAGCATTGAAAATGGTATTTTCCATTAAGAAATTTTTCTACTACTTGTTTACAACACCATTTATCTTCTTTATGTGACCATTAGAGTCTACTATACTTGGTGAATAAACCATGTGCTATGGGACACATAACTTGTTAGTCACTACTCTTACATGAATTCAATTTCTCGGTGGTAAGGAAAGGGGAAAAAAAAATTATATGGCTAACCACTTGTCTTAGATATCGAATCGAGAACCTATAGAAAAAGACATTGCAGACAATCTTTTAGGTTCCATACCTATTAACAATTTTCAAAGAGAATGACCTTTACAAAGGGCATGTTACCCCTCATTAGGTTTATGACACTATCGAGATTTTTGAAAAAGGAATATTTGATCTATCCAATAGAATGGCTTGGATAATCACCTCATAATCAGAGCATATCCTTATCACCTGTTTGCTAGGAAAATTTATTAGCTAGGCTAGGATAGCTTGTTGAGAAGGTGCATATGCAAGCATGAGTTACATAAAGTTTTAGAGTTCTAGCACATGTCAGAGTCATGGGAGGTCACTTTGATGGAGACTCTACTCTTCGTAAGATCTTACCATCTTAGTTATGGTAGCCCTCCCTCTTCCCCCAATGCTACTAAGTTTGTTAAAACATTGCGATGAGTGCCAATGCATAAAGGTGCTAGTGTAAAACAATATAAAAGAGTTTCCAAAGATAGCATGCCAACCTTTTGCAAAGTGAAGAATCAACTTTGTTGGGCCTATAAGCCATACAGTTTGGTATTCATAGGGCTAGCCATATCATTGTTGTAACTGATTGCCAAAGAATAATACTAGGACAATAATGAAATTCTCATAGGAGTAGATGTTCTCTCAATTTGGTTGCTCCATCATGTTGAGGGGGGCTGAAATACTAAAATTTTAGCTATTTTTTTTTAGATTTTGGGTAAGTTTTGATTGATCTAAGGTATGATTGATTGGTTTTTGGATGGTTTGGAAGTGTTTTAGAGTATTTTGGGTTAGTTTGAATGTGTTTGAGGAGCTCATGATGATTTTTGATTGAGTTATGATATTCTAATTGACTCTATTGTGTGTCTCTTTGGTTCTAATAGGTCTATTTTTGCCTTTGTTTTGATCTATTTTCTTTCTATTTGAGAGGTTATGATTGTGAATGAGTGGTGAGAGTGTACTAGATGATTTTTTATGAATTGAGTTGGTTTTGACTTGAGTTATATGGATTTTGTATTTGAGAAGAATTGATTAATTCCTCTCATGCTGTTATTGATAGTTGTCATTGTCATTCTAACAAGGTGATGACATTCTTTTGGCCCCTTAGCTCCAACTCCCATCCCTATTCTGTTACCTTTCCTTTGAATCCAATAGTTGTGGCATTGATGGTTCTAATTAGGTGGTATTTCTACCATTTTTTTAAAAAAATCAAAAGAAGAAAATAGGTTATGGGAGAAAAGGACTTTGGTCCCTGTCATACCAACTTGCTTTTCAAGAAAAGGTGGAAATACCCTCAGGAGTAGGAAGAGAAAAAAACAAAAAATTATAAAAGAAAATATATATGAAATATACAATCTATTATGGAAGAAAAGGAAGCAGTTCCCTGTCATAACAAACCTCGCTAAAAAAAATGGTGGCAATACCATTGGGTGGGAAGCTAGCTGTCGAAAAGATAGCAATGCCCTATAGTCTAGATTAGTTGACTCATGAGTTAAACTCTCGAGGATACAGTTTTGAAGCCATGTCCTTGGGTGCGTTGTGTCTTGTCACTCTACATAGCATGTGACTCATCTAGTAGATGAAAGTGTCTACATCCAAACCAAGTTTCTAATATGTCAACTACCTCCCTCGTGATATGCCCTTCATTAGCAAACATTGTTTGTCTCATTATCATCAACAAGCCCAAGCTAATCGTCATTAATAACCCTTGAGTGATGTGAGTAGTCATCCTAACCAGATGGGGATGTAAGCATTAGGGGCAACTCTTTATATCTATCAAAAGAGTGTGAGATAGAGGATGGAGTGAGTGGCCAATCATTGCCCTTCTAATCCACATGAGAGCTGAGATATGTGGAATGGAGTGTTGCATGCATGAGACAGGCCTCTCAATACACAAAGCATGATTTGTTCTGTGTGTGACACTTAAAGGCTCCCTAGCCTTCCTTTTCACACCATATGTCGGTATAGAGTGAGATGTACTATTGCATCATTAACTATGCACAAGGCATACAACCTCAAAATAAATGGCAGTGAGGATTACATCAATGGGTCTCAAGAATCAATTTTCCCTCCTGTATCTATCAACAAAGCATAAGGTAGAGGGGGAGGTGAGCGTGATTAATCTTCTCTTTCCATCAATATAGAGAGGTGAGGATTAAGAGACGTTACCACAATCAGTGATCATGTACATTCTTGTTTTTCCCTAGACACATGGGATGGGCCTCTCCTACCACCACATGACACATCACTCTATTCTATGGATTGCACTATGAGGCTTCTTGGCCTTCCTTCTTGCACTTATGGCAACCATGTTGGGACACACAAATGCACCATTTGTTGCACACATTGGCATCCTCCCTCTAAGCCTCTCATCTTATCAAAGTCTAAACTAGGTGTAAGATATGGGTCCTTCAAAATCTGATGATGATGAGGGATGTGAGTAATTGGGGCAAGTGACTGATCTCTCCAGTGCATGGTAAGATTGACATCAATCTGCTTTAGCAATGAGAACTTATTGGACTTCATTAAAAATGCTACTTCCTTGGGTATTGTTGTATGGTCCCTACCATATGTGCACATATGTTGTGCTAAGTTGTGGCACCTCATGTACTCAACTACAACACCTCACACCCTAATGATTGTCTACATTGACCACCTACTAATTGGGCCAAGTGTTTTAACTCTACTCTTGTGTATATGTGTGTGTTATATCTTTGATGTGGGGACACTAATATGAACCTATCTATTAGTGTATGGGCCTTGTAGGTTATCATCTCTTGATCCTGTGAAGTCATAAGTGTAGGGATACATCCTTGCACGTCCATCTTGCATAAGTCCATGTGAATATCCTTTACACTTGATTGATGGAAACTTCTTCTTTTCTAAACCCTACTAAGGTCCTTACCCAACCCATCCATGATGTCACATCTCTCTCTCAATGGTTTTCCCTTTTCCTTTTTGTAAATTTTTTATTTTGCATTTTTTCCATGTGAACACGTTTAAAATTTACCAAGCTTGGACTTTGATATCACAGTACTATTTGTCCCTTTGAATTGGATACTTTTCTCATTTATAGCCCTCTATTCTGAGCAATGGTTCATAAGTTATTAATTTATAGCCTATTCATATGATACTTCGATTGGCTAATATTAATTTTTGCATGTACTTTGTGATTGTGTTTTTGCCATTTTTCCATGTGAGCATGATATGTTTCTTCGAAATTGTATTCTGACTTGACCATCCTATGGGACTTCTCCGACCTGATATTTTTTCTCTTCAATGGCCTCCATTTTGGCAAACAGATTTGTTGTTATTAATTTTTCAATGTGTTATCAGATGCATTTTCTGATATTTTTCCATGTGAACATCCCTTTTTGACCTCGGATACCTTGTTTGGGTCATGGATCCTATTTTTGCTACCACGTTTCCCACTTTTCCTTTCTTTTATGTCTTAATCTAGTAGCTAAAATTTTTGATCATGCATTTTGGTGTTTTGGACTTCTTGTGTGCTTGTGTGAATGCTTGTTTTTTGCCTTATGTCACACGTCATCTTGTCCACGACATGTTGCATCTACATGTCTGTGTTTCCAAGCACCAATTTGGTTCATTTTTTATAAATTATTTTTATCCTATCCTACACACGTGTCTATGATACGAGGGAAGATGGCCAACCATTGATTTAAATTTATTTTTTAATAATAATTTAAAAAACAAAAAAAACAAGCCACCACCATCCTCTTTTTTTACTCTCCTCTTTCTTCCATCTTCTTCTCTTTCTTCTTTTATTTTTTTATTTTTTAAAAAATAATATATTTTCTTTCTTCTCTCACCTCACCCTCCCTCTCTCTCCTCGTAACCACCCCTTTCTCTCTCTTCTTTCTCTCTCCCTCCCCCCTCTCTGCATTTCTTGCTCTCCCTCCCCCTCCTCCGTCTTCTCCCCTTCTTCCTCCTTCTTCTCCCTTCTCTCCCTCTCCCTCCTTCTTCTTTGCCATCTCCTTCCCCCTCCCTTCCCTTCCCCTTCTCCTCCTTCCTTCCTTCCTTCCTCTCTCCTCTTGCCATCTCCTCCACCTCTTGCATTCCTTCGCTCTTTCCTCCTCTCCCTCTACTCATCACTATCCTTGTCACCACTCCCACAACACTGCCCCCTACCACCCTCTCTGCAACCCGATGTAATTGCCCGTCGATTCGTGGTCACTTATTGCATCACCAACATCCATTGTTGCAACCACTAGACGTTGAGTAAGAGCCACCTACCATGGATGCCATCCTCCTCTCCATCCTCCTCCTCATCATTCTCCTTGTTCTCCTCCTTCTTTACCACCTCCTCCTCCTTCTCCACCTCTTCATTCCCTCCTTTCCCTCCCCTCCTTGCCCACCTCCTCTTGACCCTACCTCCCACCCAACCACCCTAGCCAACCCCCCTTTTAGCCCCCTTTCCCACCACCTCTTTGTTCAATTCTTTCCCTCCCCTCCTTGCCCGTCTCCTCCCGACCCTTACCTCCTACCCAAACCATCCTAATGTCTCCTCCCGACCCTCTTTCCCTCCCCTCCTCCTGTCTCCTCCCGACCCTTACCTCCTACCCAAACCATCCTAACCAATGATCATTTTAGCCCCCTTTCCCACCCCTTTTATCCCCCACCCCTCCCAAACTTGCAACCACCATTTTAGCCCCCTTTCGCAGTCCCATAACACCCTCCTACCCCTCGAAGGCCCTTGTTTTCTTGCCTCTAACCTCTGCAAACCCGGCCCCACTCACCTGCAACACCCTTCCTACCAACACAAATTTATCTCCTTCATGCCCATGTCAAGATTGTGGGAGAGAAGGAAGGAGTCTCGCTTGAAGCTTTCTTGCTTGCACAATGGGGGAAGACACACAAGGGTGGAGGCTGAAAACAGTTTTCCTCTTCTTAGTTGTGTAAGCCAAAAGAACTCAAGTACAAAGAAATAGAAGAACCCTATATATGGGTCTCAAACCAAACTCAACTAACTAAGGTGGCATACTAACTGAGCCACGAACTAGAGTAGATAAGGATAGCTATCATGTAGCTATTATTCATGGGCGGTGTACCAACCGCGTCTGCAACTGACAAGTCGGTGACATAAATATACAACGGTCACCCTGGCGTATCACGAGTGGAGCTCGATATCTCAACACTCCCCCTCGAGCTCAATCCCAATTCCTGCACACCAAGCAGGTCTCTGAACTTGCGCAGCTTCTCTGCGCCCAATGCCTTCGTGAATATGTCAGCTACCTGATCCTCTGTGCTGACATAAACTAGATCAATAAGACCTAGTAAAACCCTCTCTCGCACATAGTGATAATGCACCTCAATGTGCTTTGTTCTAGCATGATAGACTGGGTTATTTGCCAAGTGTATACTACTCATGTTGTCACAATAAATGACAACTGGCCCATCTGTAGACTGATGCATATCATAAAGTAGCTTATGCAACCAAGCTACCTCACATGCAGCCATTGCTGCACCCCTGTACTCAGCCTCTGTGCTCGACAAGGCAACTGTAGGCTGTTTCTTGCTGCTCCAAGTGACTGCAGCACTCCCAAAAGAGAATACATATCCACTGGTAGATCGTCTATCAGAAATACTACCAGCCCAATCAGCATCAGTGTATCCATGCAACTGTATCTGAACCCCAGTCTCATAAAATAGTCCATACTGCAATGTGGACTTCACATACCTAAGTATGCGTCTAGCCGCATCCAAATGTGGTTTCCTTGGAGCCTGCATAAACTGACTTACCAATCCAACAACATAGCTCAAATCTGGCCTGGTAATAGTCATATAAATCAAACTTCCTACTATGCGTCTGTACATAGTAGGGTCTTCTAGAAGCTCACCTGCATCTGTGCTCAGCTTCACATTTTGCTCCAAAGGAACTGAAATAGGCTTACAGCCTGTCATCCCATATTTGGACAGCATGTCCAATCCATACTGCCTCTGCAAGAGCTGTATCCCACTTGGTGATCTAATCACCTCAATGCCCAAGAAATAACGCAGCTCTCCCAAATCCTTCATCTCAAACTTCTGGTTCAATAGCATTTTCACATGAAGGATATCTTCATCACTGTCACCTGTCATAATCAAATCATCAACATAAATGACAAGTAGCATAATACCTTTCTCTGTTTTTCTCACATAAAGTGAGAAATCTGCCTTGGAAATCTGAAAGCCAATAGTGACAAGATACTGTCCTATCTTGTCAGACCATGCTCTAGGTGCTTGCTTCAAGCCATACAAGGCTTTCTTCAACCTGCAAACAAACTCAGGATGAACAGCATGCACATAACCTGGTGGCTGCTCCATATAGACCTCTTCTTGCAAATCACCATGCAAGAAGGCATTCTTTACATCCATCTGATGTAAAGACCATCCCTTTGATGCAGCCATAGCAATGACTGCTCTTACGGTTGCCATCCTTGCAACCGGACTAAATGTTTCTTCATAGTCAATGCCATATGTTTGTGCATACCCCTTGACTACTAATCTTGCCTTGTATCTGTTCACAGAACCATCAGCATTGTGCTTCACCTTATAAACCCACTTACAGCCAATTGCATTCTTACCTTTAGGCAAAGGTACTAACTCCCATGTAGCATTTGCTTCCAAGGCATCCATTTCTTCATCCATGGCTTTCTCCCATTTTTCTTTTCCCATGGCTTGCTCAAAAGATGTGGGTTCTGGTTCCTGTATCACTTTGACCATATATGCATAGTGAATGGCTGTAAATCCATCATATTTCAGCCTATCCACAGGATACCTAGCTCTTGTAGACCTGCGCAAAGTAGGTTCACTCCCAGGTGCTCTCAAAACATCCCTGGTCTTCCTTACTCCAGGTGTAACAATAGAAGGAATACCCAACTCATCATCAATGCTCTGTTCTGAGCCACTGGATTCACCATCCACATAAGAGTGACCTGCATTCACATCAAACATGGGCTGATCAACCTTCTCTTTTCCTTTTCGTGATACCTGCATACCACTATCTGCATTGCTTTGAGAAGATTCTCCTGATCTCAATCTGCCTGTCCATGGCGAAGAATGTGAACCACTGCTAGAGGACGCTCCAGGTCCACTAATATTTTGTGACTGCTGCTGTGAATTCTGTGTAGCATTACCATTTTGTGCATCTTCATCATCAATCACATTTACTGGTTTATACCAGCTACTCATCTCATCAAAAACAACATCTCTGCTCACTGTAAACTTACGAGTAGAAGGGTTATAGCATCTATACCCTTTTTGCTGCAGAGAGTAACCAATAAAGATGCACTTCTCAGCTTTTAGATCCAACTTGGATCTTAGCTCATCTGGCACATGTACATAGGCAATGCAACCAAAAATTTTCAAATGAGAAATATCTGGTTTCCTACCAGTATACCTCTCCTCTGGAGTCATTCCATGTATTGCTGCAGTGGGAGTCCTGTTCATTATGTAGACTGCTGTAGCAACTGCTTCAGCCCAATAAAAATCTGGCAAGTCTTTTTCATTGAGCATGGCACGAGATACCTCTCCAATATGCCTGTTTTTCCTTTCTGCAATTCCATTTTGTTGTGGGGTATAACTGCATGAATATTGCTGCTTTATGCCATGCTCCTGCAAGAACTTTGCAAACTCATTTGAGAGGTACTCTCCCCCTCCATCTGACCTTAGGCATTTTATCTGCAAGCCTGTTTCTTTTTCAACCATAGCTTTAAGAGTTTTGAAATGCCCAAAAACTTCACTTTTCTTTTTCATAAAATACACCCAAACTTTTCTGCTATAGTCATCAATAAAACTGACAAAATAATGACAGCCTCCAAGAGATGCAGCTTTAGTTGTCCACACATCAGAGTGAATTAATTCTAATGGCTTCTCACTCTCTTGAACATGTCTAGGAAATGGTTTCCTTGCCGGTTTTCCAAACTGACAGGCTTCACATACCTTATGCATTTGTGCAACCTTGAATTTCGGCAAACCTGCAACAATATTTTGGGCCTGCATTGATTTAAGTCGCTGTACATTAACATGACCAATGCGTTTATGCCAGATATCAATATCTGCAACTACACCGGTCCCATGTGCAAACATTGCTGCACTCAATTCAGACATGTCTGCATCCAATGTAAACATTCTGCCCTTCTTCTTTCCTTTTGCTATCAAGCGACCTTTATTTTTCATATCCTCAACAAAGCATCCATGAGGATTAAATCTGACCTGCAAGCCCTGTTCAACCATTTGACCAACTGAAACCAGATTCTTGGTAATATTCGGGACATGAAATACATCGGACAGGTATTTCTTTTTCCCTCCCTGCATAGACAAGGGAATTTTTCCAATCTGCACAATAGGATGTGCAGTATCATCACCAGTCTCCACAAATCCTGGTTTTTCCATTTTCCTTGCATCCTCCATCCATTCTGCATGACCTGTCATGTGGTTTGATGCACCTGAGTCAACATACCATACATCATTGCTTTCTTCTGCACTTGTCATAGAATTGTTCATGTGCTGCACCATGAACAAATGCTCATTTCTGTCATCACCCTGTCTACTAGAAGATGCATAATTCCCTTGTTGCAGTTTTCCATTCATGATGTCATTCTGCTTTTTATAGCAGTCTTTAGCCATATGACCCATTTTACCACAGTAGTAGCATTCAACATTACTGTTTGCATTTTGGCCTCTTTGCCATCCACCACGACCTCTTTGGCTCCCCCTGCCTCTAGAGTTACCACGTCCTCCTCCATAGGACTGGTTTTCTTGAGTTTGCTGCATATTCTGATTTCTGCCACGGCCTCCAAATCGGCCTCCTCTACCTCTGCCTCTACCTCTTCCAGCATTTGAGTAGAAGACAGCTTCTTTTGAAGTTCCTCCTGAAGAAGATGCACCACCATTTCTCTGTTCCTCAGAAATTAGAAGAGCAATCAACTCCTCAAAATCAGGAAATCTTTCACGAACTGAAATGGATGTCCGAAACTGTGCATAATCCTTTCCTAGACCATTCAAGGTCACGGAAACTAAATCATCATCTTCCACTGGCGACCCAATGGAAGCAAGTGCATCTGCAATCTTCTTCACCTTCATGTGGTAGTCGTTGATGCTCATACTTTCTCTTTGCACATTATGCAACTCTTGCTTGAGCTGCATTTTCCTGGCTTGCGTATTTGTGCTATACATTTTTGACAAAGTATCCCATGCCTCCTTTGGCGTACTTGCATCCTGAATATGCACAATCATAGAGTCTGAAATACTGATAGACAGCCAATACATAACTTTCCTGGCTCTCTCATGCCATGTTTTAAATGCCTGCATTTGTTGTTGATTGGGAACATCAGGAAGAACTGGTTCTTCTTCATTTCCTGCAACAAATTCCCAATATCCTTTTCCCATAAGGAAATTCGTCATTCTAAACTTCCATGCCTGGAAGTTGTTCTTGTCAAGCTTTTCAGTGACAATCTGTGAAAGAGAATCAGACGCCATTACAGAATACTGCAAGAAATTCTGTCACTGCAAAAAACACAGCTTCACCCTCACAAGGGCAAATCTGCAAAACTGGCGAAAGTGGTATTTGACCACACAGTCACTTCCTAGTGACGATTTTGCATAAACAGGAACCAAGGATGATTCTGAAACTCCCAATGTCTCTGCGCACAAGCATACGATGCAATTTCTACAGTAACTTTTCACCGACCTGTAGAACAGTGGTCGCACAGCATAAAACTGAGCCTTTTCCTGAGTGCGTGCAGAAAACTTCCGTCTGCAAAACAGGCCCCGAAATGGCCTCAAATCAAAAAAAGAAGGTCGCCAAGGGCCAAAGCCCTCTCCCGCAGCATATACTGCCCTCTTGCTTCACCGCGAAGGGCGTCTCAACCTGAGACAATGCACTCCTGCAATTTCCGGCTGTGCTACCTGCAGAGATCTGCTCCCAAAACAGGAAATGAAAGCAACACTGCTCCTCTTACCAGACCACCGCGAGCTTGGCTTGCTTTCTTGAGCTCCTTACCACGAACAAGGCTCTGATACCACGTCAAGATTGTGGGAGAGAAGGAAGGAGTCTCGCTTGAAGCTTTCTTGCTTGCACAATGGGGGAAGACACACAAGGGTGGAGGCTGAAAATAGTTTTCCTCTTCTTAGTTGTGTAAGCCAAAAGAACTCAAGTACAAAGAAATAGAAGAACCCTATATATGGGTCTCAAACCAAACTCAACTAACTAAGGTGGCATACTAACTGAGCCACGAACTAGAGTAGATAAGGATAGCTATCATGTAGCTATTATTCATGGGCGGTGTACCAACCGCGTCTGCAACTGACAAGTCGGTGACATAAATATACAACGGTCACCCTGGCGTATCATGAGTGGAGCTCGATATCTCAACAGCCCATTAGTGTTGTCTATGTGTTTGTGATGGTTCATGTGGATTATTTCTTGTGTTTTTCTTTTGCTCGTGGTGGTTTACATGCCGGTCTTTGTGTATGTGTGTGTGGATTGTTGTTGGTCAGCATTCACACACAAGGATGCACATGGGGTTTCAACTATGCCATAGGATTTATTGCTACTATTCATGCATAGCAGATCTCGATACCTGTCTTCCTACTCATAAAAATTTAAACAAAGTAAAAAATTAAAGAAATATCATGAAATTTTTGGGATATCTAATATCATTTGAAAATTGAAAAAAATAGAAAGTTTTAAAAAACCTAATAAACACTTAGAAATTTTATTAAAATCCTTAATAATTCAAAAAATGATCAAACAAATCACAAAAAATATAAAAAACTTTAAAAATCCCATTCAAAGTTCTAAACCTTTTATTGTTATTTGTCTTACTTATTGGTTTTTTAGTAATTTTATTTTTTTAAAAAAATAAAAATATATAAGAAATAAAATCGCATTAATCCCAATAAATTTTGAAAAAAAAGCTATACAAGAGAAGTTTTTTTAAAAAAGAAAATGAATAATATGTTTTTTTTTTCACATTGCAAATTTGCACATTGCTGGATTGTCTTTTGATTTGTGTTTGAGGATGTAGCTGTTTTTTAGTGTGTGCATTTAGATTAGGGTGCATAACACACCCTATAGATATTAAATTTTTATTTCTTTTGTGCCACACTAATCACATTTAATTACTATAATAAGCCAAGTGATCACCTTTTGCATGCCCATCTGTACCTGGCACACATTATTAGAATAAAATAAATATGTCATTTATATTGCACACCCTCTATATACTATACATATACATTTTTAATTTGTAATGAAAGGAACCAACAGTCACTCATGCACCTACTAGTTAAAAAGTGCTCCACACACAATAATTTTTAACAATGAATTTGAATTTAAAGATCCTTTGAGTCAAGATCTAAGTCTAGGCTATGTGTAATGCACTATGTACACTTAATAAATTTTAAATGGATAAAAGGAATCATTGTTTTTTTAATAAGGTTTATCACCTAATTTAAAAAATTCACCCATCGGCTATAGTTTTTTTAAATCCACCAAAAATTAAAGGTGAATCCAATCACTTCTCATTGATCATAATTCAACGAATGTGCTACGTGGGAGTGTGGATGACACAGTCTTCTAGTGAGTAGCTATTTTCACAGTAAATTTGGTCTTACTTCAATAGTGTCCATGTATTGTGGTTTGTCTAGTTTTGGGTATTCTGATGGTCATGCTATTGGAGTCATGGGTCTAGTATGTATGTTTTGTTGTATTTTTTAATTGCTTGATATTTAGTTTCTAGGGTGCATGTGTGTCATATCATGAAACTTTTGGTTGCATGAGTGGGACGTAGGCCATCAAAATTTCTATAGAATGTGATTTTCTTAGGGTGGTCAATGTCTTGTGTACAAGCTAATATTTTGTTGATCTCTTATATGTTTTTGTTCTGATATTCTGTATGCATTTTTTAGCTTGTGTGGTGTATGTGTTTTATTATCATTTGAATGGCATCTCAACCCGTTGTCATGCTATTACACAAACATAGTGTGAAAAACCCTAGAGTGCATCAGCCACCAGCTTTCTTATTGATCTAGAGAGTCAATGCTATATTACTGATTAGTGTTAGTATCCACAGTATGGATGCTTCAAAAATATGACAATTTTGGATCATTTTAGCCCATTTTTTATATTTTGGATATTATTTCTTGTAAATATCGTAAAAAGGTATAGAAAACTCTAGAATAGGGTGGCATGCAAAAAAGTAAGTGGCTTTTTAGCCAGTTTTGGGAGATCTCATGCAAAAAAGGAGGGGTTTTCGAAATCGCGTGGCATGCAATTGTAGTTTATAGGTAGCAGACAACACTTCAAACAAGGAAAAGAAGAAGGAGTGGTCTCTAGGAGAATTTTGATCATGTGTCTAGGGTTTTACCCCCCTTTTGGAGCCAATAGAACTATTGGATTTGCGATCTAAGTAGTAGAGAAGAAGCTAGTGTTTGGTGCACATTTTTGGTCTATCAGGAAGCTCTAGGAGATCTAACGCTTGAAGATTGCTTTTGAATAGTCCTAGACAAGGATTTTGTTTATCTTCTCAGGTTCCACCGATATATAGTGCTTTGATTCATTGATCTTTGTCTCTAGCTTGTGTACCTCTTGTTGATTCTTTTTCTTCTCTTTTATCTCCTATTCTCTAATTCCTTCTTTCTCTAATCCCTCGTGGATACGACCTTTCAACTAAAACCCCTTCAACATTGGTGAACCCAACGTGAAACATTGTCGAAAGGAAAGATAGGATGGGAGAACCTTCAAGCATAGTTTTTAGTGATGTTTTATAGCAATTGGTGCAGAATATGAATATCCTTATGCATGTAAAACAACAACATGTGATGTGGGCTTCTGTTCAAACAAAAATTGTTGTGATGAATGCTCTATAGGCAGTAGAGAGTGAGATGAAGTTGTTTAATGGCAGGAATGTATCTGCACATTTGTATATCCATGCTCAAAACATGGATTTCTTTGGGGTGGCTCAACTTGCATGGAGCTAGTATTTTGTATGGGTTATTGTACATGAAATGAAAGCCTGAGTTAATGAATTGTACATGTAGGATGCTAACTAGGTAGCTTTCACGAAGACACTTAGGGAAGAATTTTACATTGAAGACACCAATTTGAATACCTACAAGCCTTTCCAAGAGTGGGTTCTAAAACCCAATAAGGGTCTTGTGGCTGCAGAGTTATTAAGAGAATTTGAAAGTTTGTTTGAGTAGTTAGATCTTGATAGAACATCAAGCTCTTACAACTCAGAAAATAGAATCATTTTTACAAGCAGGAGATCCCTGAGCTTCAAGAGAAGCTTGATGATTTGTTGGAGGATTAGAATACAAAGAAAAGTCTTAAAATAGAGTGGAGGCATGTTAAGAAAGTTGTTACTCCACTTGTGAATAAGCATAAAATAAGAGAAAGATTTCATGTATCTAGCTTGCCCATTGTTACATGCAAAATAGTTTATGTATCCAGTAAGCCAACCACATGTGTGGCTAACCCTATGGATGCACCTATTGTTCCCATTGTTAGGGAAAAGATGTATTAGATGAATTGGTTAAAGGCATGCGGGATCTTCAGTTGAAGGTTGCAAAAGTGGATGAGAAAGAATAAGAGGAAATGAGATGGGTAGTAGCCCCTAAACTAGGGAAAAGATGTATGTGGTGTGATAGTTTGCAACATGAAATGAAGGATTGTACTGCTTAGGAGGCCTTGGCATGACAGCTCATCTTTTGGAAAGATAGCAAGATCCATGCACAAGAAATGGGATTGCCTCTTCCTTTGAATTTTGGAAAGGGAGGTATGCAAAATTTATTGGAAGACCTGGCTACTTGAAATGCTTATGCAGGTGTACATGCTACAACTTTTGATTTACAGTTGGATAGAATGCATGGCCAAGTGATAGTTGGTTCAAATACTGCAATATGGACACATGCTTTGCATATTTCCAAAAAGAGGAAAGTTACTGATAGTGAAATGTCTCATGCAGGGCAAGATATTCATGACATAACTAGATGGGAATCACTAGCAGATGCATATTTAGCAAAAGGAGAAAACACGGATGTACTCGTGGAAGAGAAATAAAAGAGAGATGAAGATAATGCAATGACATCTAAGAGAGTGATAAGAAGAAGTGTGGATCATCCTAAAGCTACAAATCAGCCACCTCTAGAGCATGCTATGGAAGAGGTTGCTCAAGAGTAGAAACATGATAGCAAGCAAGAGAGTAAAAAGAAGAGCAAACAATGGGGATATAAGTTGTAATCTGATATTGAGACATCCATGGATGCCTTGGAAGATCCTATAGTGGAAGATTCATCCATTGCATATGTAGATTTTCTTAATGCATCTGAAGAGGTTTATGAAGCTCATGCTTTACTTGATGTAGGAACTCAGAGGGAGATTGGATACACATGATTTACAAGATATAGTTATCATTTTTGAGACAGTTCATGAGCTCAAGGATATGCCTTTGGAGCCCCAAGAGAAACACCAAGGAAAAGGGAATTCTACTACAAGAAAATCTACCTTGTAACATCAACAAACTTTTATTTCATTATTTTGATAACCAAAACAAAGAAAACAGCAAATCTTCATGCAGCATCATAGTAGATATCTCCCACGGATTTGATAGAATCAACCATAATCTTCAACATCTTCATAGAATCCATCAATAGAACAAGGAACATAAAAGATATGCCATTTTTGAGTTGAAATCAATCACATAGTATTCATCTTCAATATCTTCATAGTTTTAAAAAATAGATACCTCGTAGGGGTGTGTATGCAAGAGATTGAGGGCGTGCTGAGTAGTCCCAAATGCAAGGAATCCAACAAAAAAGCAAAAACCACTCACTCGAAAAAATAAAACACCTTAGTATTTAAAAAAAAACAAAAATAAAATAAATATCAATGCAATGTTAGTGGGATCACATTTGGTTTAGGTAATGTTGATTAGTGTTTGGGTGAAATTGTTATTATTATTATTATTTAATTATAATTTAAGTGTGTTTCTATTTTTAAATTTTTTTTAAATGTTTGATTTATTAGGATATCAATCAAACCTAATTGGAAATGAAACCATTAGGCTTCAACAATGGATTTGTAAAATTTTTAAAAAATATTTTGTAATTTGGCAGCTTATTTTTAGAATTTAAAATATTTTTTTATGAATTGAGATTAAAAGTTTATCATTTAGGTCCACAAATAATAGGGTGATCATGTGCTAAGGTTTTTTCAGCTTATAAAATATTTCAAAAGCAGTGAAATGCATTGATGGGATTTTTTGTGATTTTTTTGAATTTAATTCAGATTTTTAAAAAATTTTAATTATTTTTTTCTCAATTTTTAGTGAATTTTAAAAGGATTTTAAATATTATTAATTTTTTGCAATTGATTGTTTGTATTATAATCAAGAAGATCAACCAAAAATTTATCCAATTTGGTAAGGAAATTTTCAATAATTTTTTTGTTTTTTAATTGAATGTTTATAAAATTTTTAATGTTTTTAAGTGTTTTAGGTATTTTTAAGGTATTTTTATCGGGTTTGTGGTAAATCAAAAGAGATACCCAAGCTGCGTGTGAACAGTTGTGTGTGCTCCGAAACGCCACGCACCACCGCACGAAGAAGACCAAATGCACGTTCTCGTGCATGAACACCCGCTGGCCACTCCCGTACGCACATGCACACCTGGACGCCCACGCTGCGTGGGGAGGGTGAGGGTAGAGTGGGGAAGGGGCAGGAAAGGGAGCTAGAAGGGGGGAAACGGGGGTTAGTTGAGGCTAGTTAATTAGGTGAGCTAAGTGAGATTAGGTTAGGTTAAGTAACTTAGGTTAGTTAAGTGAATTAAGTTAATTAAGTGAATTAAGCTAGTTAGGTTAAGTAGGTTAATTAAGTTAATTAAGTTAATTAGGTTCAATAAGTAGGTTAGGATAGTTAGGTTAAATAGGTGAAGTAAGTGATGTAGGTTAGTAAAGTGATGTAAGTTAATTGAGTAAATGAAGTTAGTTAGGTTCATTAAGTGAGGTAACTTAAGTTATGTAACGAAAGAAGGTGGAACCAACCAGAGGGGCGGCATGTGGCGGAGGAGGAGAGGAGGAGGCTAGCACTGGCGGCGAAGCAACGCGTGGAGAGGGAGGGATGCAACGAGCGGCGGAGGCGTTTTCCAAGGTGGGGGGCGCGTGAGGCAACGGTGTCGTGATGTTGTGAGGACACAGTGTGAAAAAGTATGGAATGCATCATCATCTAACTTCTTATTAATCAAGAGAGTCAATGTAATCTGAGTCATTAGTATTAGTGTGAGTTGCATGGATTATCCAAAATACTAGATTTTTGGATAATTTTAGCCTATATTTGATATTATTTATTGTAAAAATTCGAAAAAGTTAGGAAAGCTTCTAGATTAGGATGGCATGCAAAAAGCAAGTTGTTTTTTTAGCCAATTAGGGGATTTTGACAAGAATGACAGATTGACGAAATTGCGCGCATCGCGATCGCTGTAAATGAAAACTATAGTTTGAACTAGAAGAGAAAGGAGTGATCTGGAAGATCCGTGAATAGGTGTCTTGCAGTTTTACCCCCCTTTCAAAGCCAACGGAGCCATCAGATTTGGGTTCCGAGCAGTAGAGAAAGAGCTGGTTTTTTTTAAAATCCACGTTTTTGGTCTACGAAGGAGCTCCAGGAGAACTAATGCCTGGAGATTGCTTCTGAGTAATGCAAAGATTCCAGGTTCCTTCAATACATATTGATTCAATTCATTGTGCTTTGTCTTTGTCGTGTTTACCACTTGTGTATTCTCTTTCTTCTCTTCCATCTCCTATCTCTACTTCCTTCTACCTCTGATCCCTGGTGGATTCGACCTTTTGACAAAAACCCCTACGACATTGGTGAAGCCCTATGACAAAAACCCCTACGACATTGTAAAAGTGATGATTGGTGATGTACAAGAAGAGCAATACTTCTTTGTGCAAGATAATTCCTCATATGAAGTGATTTTGGGACAGCCCTATATTATAGTGTGCGTATGGAAACAAAGGTGCTTGAGGATGGTTTTGCTTATGCAAGAGTCAAAAGCAAGGATGGGAGAAAAGCAGTCCAATTTCTTACTGTTTATGTTAATCATCCTAGAGATCGGGATACGCTTCGAGAGTTTCCTTTGGTTCCAAATGCAAGGGAATTCAAAGACCTGGATTCTCATTAAGCACTATTGTAATGCGGGGCTACAGTAGTGATGTTCAATGGGTGTACTCGCCTCTTGATGAAATGAAGCATGTATTTACTATGTGTAATTCTCTGTTTACAGCAAACAGTTCATGTTGGTTTAAGCCTATGGAAGCTATGTGTAGGGCTGAACGCATATCTATGAAATGGGCTACTAAAAAATTGAGAGCATTGGGGTTGTTAGCTGAAAATGATGGCATTTCAGGCATCTTTTATGGGCTGAATATTAATGACACTATGGTTGAAATTTCAGCAATTATACATGCAAAAAATGAGGTTGAAAACACAGTGTTGTCAGTATGTACTTTGGATATGTATGATGTTATAGCATTGTTTACTCAGCAGGAAGGATTACAATGGGCTGAAGCACTTGTGGAGACAAAGCATAAGACAATTGAAAAAAAGGTGAAACCAATTGCTTTGCCGCTTCCACCAGAGAGTGAGGGTATCTATGAAAAAGTGTCAAGGCAGCCAAGCTTATGGGATCCTAAAGATATAGGTCATCAGTTTTCATCTGAAACATTACAGGAATTGAAAGTTGGTGCACAAGGGTTTCTTTTGCCTGCTGAGAGAGACTATTTTATGAGGAATTGGCTAGACATGGGAAGGCATTTGCATTTCAGCCAAGTGAAATAGATTGTGTGGATCCAAATGTTGTCTCTCCTATGGTCATATTTACTGTGCCACATGTACCATGGAACTTGAGGCCTATTCCGTTGCCTAAAGCTTACTTGCCAAAGTTGATGGATTTGCTAAATGAAAAGATTCACATGAAGATCTTGGAGCCTTCTTCAGCCCCATACTCAAATCGTTGGTTTACTGTGCTAAAAAAGAATGGGGCTTTGAGATTTATTGCAACCAGTCAATAAAGTGACCATAAGAAATGTGGGTGCAGGTCTTGTGGTTGATAAATTTGCAGAGGCTTTTGTAGGCAGAGCGATCTATTCTTTGGGTGATCTTTACTTGGGTTATGATCAGTTTCAGCTTGCAATTGAAAGCACGGATATCACAACCATGAAGACTCCTTTGGGGTTAGTACGGATGTGTACTCTCCCACAAGGTGCAACAAAATCAGTCCACAATTGACTATGCCCTTCTTGGATGATGTTCCAATCAAAGGGTGTGCAGTGGATGAAAAGAATGAAGAGGTGGATGCTCATGGATGTAGACAGTTTGTTGCAGACCATATTGTGGATTGTGAGAGGATTTTGGCACGTTTAGAAGAGGTGCATTTAACTCTTTCTAGACAAAAGTCTGTCTTTGGAGTTGAAGAGGTTTTGATTGTTGGGCATATGTGTGGGCCTTATGGGCGAAGGCCATCACCAGCAAAAATAGATGGAATTGATAGAATGCAAGATATATACACGAATGTATCAAAGGTGTGTAGATTCTTGGGTGCATGTGTGTTCTATTTGATATGGATTCCTCACTTTGCACATGTAGCTGATGCTCTTTATCAGCTTCTAAGGAAATGCCAGAAATTTCATTGGGAAAGGAAGCATCAGAAAGCAATGAGGAAATTAAAGAAACTCTTAAAATTTGCTCCTACATTGAGAAAGGTTGACTATTCACATGGAAAGCCTATCATTATTATTGTTGATACAAGCCCAATCGGGATTAGATGGGCAATTGGGCAAGATGATGAGGAAGGACAAAGATATGCAATTTGCTTTGGTGCTAAAGTATTGATTGAATGACAGAGAATATATCCATAGGTTAAAAGAGAATTATGGGGAATTGTGACAGCCCTTAAATGTGATAAGGAGTATTTTATGGGTGCTCATGTAGTCATTGAGACCAATTGTTTGTCAGTATTAGGTATGATTACTAGTTGTACTACTCCTGATATTGCTATGCTCCGGTGGATTGCATACATCAAATCTTTGAACCTTGAATTTTAGCATATTGTAGGAAGAGATAACCCAGTGTGGCAGACATGTTATCTCGAGCACGTTATGAGAATGAAGATGGGATGATGGATGAGGAAGAAAAAGATGACTTTCTTATGGCTGAAAATGATGTTGCAAGAGTGAATTTAGCAATGCAAGGTGTTGCTACAGCATTAACAGAAGCTTGGACAATAAAGAGAAGACACTTTAGATGTTTTGTATCTTGTGTAGAAGTGTTTCTGGAAGACAAATAGACAGGAGAGTGGCTGAGAATTGGTCAATACCTCAGTACATTAACAAAGAGAGATGAATGGTCAGATGAGGAGTTTAAGAAAATCAAGAGGAAAGCGTATGGAATTTTCTTAAAAGATGGATACTTATGGAAACATGCTAAAAAGAAATAGGGCATGCCATTGCGAGTTTTGGGTGACAGAGCTTCACAAGTAAAAGTAATGTAAGAATTTCATGAAAGCTTGTGGGCTGGTCATAGAGGTGTTTGGGGTACTTTTACAAAGATCAAAGAAAAATATTGGTGGCATGGCATGTATAAGGATGTTGATCACTTTGTGGAAACATGTCAAATGTATTCAACTGTGAGACATCGGGATGGATTGCAACCCACATATCCATTCTTTCTTCATTTTAAGTGGGTGGTGGATTTGGTCACAATGCCTACAGGTCTTTGGCAAATGAGATATCTTGTGCTTGCTCGTGAAGTCTTGACTAATCAAGTGGAAGGGAAAGCTTTACGTACTAAGAAAACAAATGCTGTGTGTGCTTTTCTCTTAGAAGAGATCTTTTGTCCGTATGGTTGTGTGGGAAAAATTACAGCAGATAGGGGTGAGTTGGATGTAGATGAAGCTCATGATTTCTTTTCACGGTTGGGGATAAAGCTTGCTTTAACTTCAGCCTATAACCCTAAAGGAAATGAAAAAAGTGAAAGAGGTCATCCACCTATTGTGAAGGCATTGGCAAAAGCATGTGGAGAGAAGGTAAAAGAGTGGCCATGATTGCTCCCTTATGCTTTGTGGAACCTAGGAGACCTCCGTAAGGCAATAATCAACTATCTGTAGGATTTTTTTTTTCCTTTTCCTTTTCTTATTAAGGGGTTAGAAACCCTTTTTACACACTTTTGCAATTTTTTTATTTTTAGATAGATTCATAACTTGCTCTTCTTGTTATATTTTGGCAGGCTTCACTAATTTCCTCACACTAGTAGGGACTCCTAGGACAGCTACCTAGCAAGCAAAAAAGACAAGGTCACAAGGACTACCCTCTATCACAGGTCTTTATTTTTTGACAATGTCCTAACAGGAGGTAGACAACTACTCAAATATCCCCTAAATATACCTCACCAAACCCTGGGACTTCATGCCTTGATTGCTGATCCCCAATGACCAAAAAGAAAATAACCCCTACATACATATATAACATTATTTGCTTAAGGGAAAAAGACTTGAAAAGGGGATGATACTACCTGGAATGGCCATAAGAAGCTCCTCTACAGACAGCAAAGGTTTTCTCCACTGACTTCGTCAACCTGTGTGATAAAATCACTAAAACAAAACACCATTAAATGTACCTGCACCAAACAGACATCTAGACCTCTTGGCCTAAAGAAATATCACATTTCACACCTTACAAAACTGGCCCTCTTAGCTTAAAGAAATAAAGCACTTAAACTCCACAAAAATTGGCCCCCTTGGCCTAGGGAAATCAAGTATTAAAACCCTAAAAAGAACCGGCCCTCTTGGCCTAATGGAATAAAACAAAACATCTCGTATATATCCCACATGTGGAACACTATAGATATGCAACAAACTGCTCCATTCCAAGGAGAAAATAGGGCTCCTTCCCTAAGCTACATGCATCAGATTGTGACCCATGCCTCCTGCACAAATAGTAAGAGGCGTATGCATAATGTGTCGTCTGACCAACCTATGGGTCCAAGATAACAAAGGAAATTGGGTCTCGGCCACTCTTTGCATCACCCATACTAATGATCGCTTGCCATATAGGGCATGTTCTAATAAAAGCCCCCATAATTGACTGGATCCTATCTCATCATGAATAGAGATAACTAAACTAGGACTACAGTTGAAGAAAATATCTTCTTCATAAGAAAAGTTTGCTAACGAATCCGCAAACTAATTCTTCCAATATTGTGAAACCAACTGAAGAGACACCTTCTCAAACTCATCAAGCACGGTCATAGTAGTGCAATAATACATAGAAAGAATGGGATTTCACAGTGTGTAAGTCCCATTTAGTTGTTTCAATACCAACTGGAAATCCGCTTTTACTAATAACTGATGGATACCACCCTTCTTAGCAATATTCAAGCCCATGATTAAAGCTTTGTATTTTTCCCAAGATAAATAGCTAACTTCATCACAACTCTACGTCGGGAATCTCTAATAACTACCCCTATACTTCCTTTCTTGTTGGGACCCCTAGATGCTCCATTAAAGTACATTGTGTACGTCCACAATGGGTTCACACAGCCAGCCATCGTCACCTCTACTCGTAATTATGATAATCAAAATTATGCATATTCAGAGGATGTACTAAAGGCACCATCCCACCTTCTTCATTGAATATAACAAGGATGCTTGTAAGAATTTGTAAGCAGTGATGACATAAGACTTTGATTTCCCAGATAAATGATCAGTCCTCTTACTCAATCACTTTATAGCCTTTACTCCACCAAATAAGCTTCCCTTGATGACGTCGTTGCTTCAATCGACCAAAAGAGAGAATGGTCTAGTGAGAGAAGAGAGCTCTAGCGAATTATTGCGAATTTGATTTAGAAAGTGCTCTATTTGAAGTTAGATCAGACATGAATCTCTTATAGTTGAGTAAGCTGTCCCCAAGAGTGTGCGAAGAATTTAAAAATATCATGCATATTGGGTATATCGTGGAACCTTTGGTCAGCACGAGTAGGAGATGATTGGTGGGAGCATGCTAAAAAACATTGCCCAAGGGTTGCAAGCTACATTGATAGAATACTAGTGGATCATGCTGTCATAGATACATGATCATATGTTAACATCATGAGTTCAGAATTGATGGAGAGACTAGGTCTAGCAATCCAAAAGGATGCCCCCACAATTTTGCGAATGGCTAATGATAGTTTAAGACAACTTGAAGGTTTTATTACCAAAGTCCTTCTGACCATTGCTAGTGTGGAATGCACCGTGGACTTTAGGGTTATTAAGTTCACAGGATGGCCTAGCTATCAAGTATTGTTAGGAAGGCCATGGATCTTGTGATCTGATTGTTAAGTTGATGTACCTGCTAGTCATTTGATTTTTTGTAGAGGTGCCAATCGTGTGGTAGTAGATGCTTACCTTGAGTCTCCTCAAAGCAAGAGAGCTCCTCTATCCTCTACAAAATCAGAGACATTCGAAGATGTATTTGCTAGTGGGCTTCATCAAGTAGCGAATCAAAAGAAGGTCCACTATAGAGGACATCTATCAAATAACTCTAAATGAGCCAATAGAGCCTCAAGATTAAATAAGAGACGTGGATGTAATTGAGTTGGATCTTGGTACCCCAAATGATCTGTGACGAATTATATTAGGCTCCATGCTTAGTGTGGAAGAAAGGGAGGACTATGTGTCCCTTATCCAAGAGTTTAGCAATATTTTTGCATGGAGTTATGATGAGCTAAGAGGTATTACTCCCAGCCTAGTTGTTCATACCATTCCTCTAAAGGAAGGTAGTTGTCCTATGCATCAAAAAGTAAGACATATGCCTTTCGAACTAAGAAACGGGTTGTTTGAGGAGCTAGAGAAATTGCGACAAGCTGCTTTGATCTTCCCCATTCAGCACACTGAATAGTGTTCACCTATTGTTATCAGGAAGAAGAAAAATAATCAAATTTGGATTTGTATAGACTTTAGAGAGCTAAATAAGTAGATAGTTAAGGACTACTACACATTGCCCTTCATTGACCAAATTTTGGACCACTTAGGAGGTAGGTAAATATATTTTCTCATGGATTGCTTTGCAAGATACAACCAGATGGCAATTGTAGAAGAAGATAAGCTGAAAACAACTTTCATTACTGTCTTCGGTACGTTTGCCTACCATATAATGGCCTCCGGTTTATGCAATGCACCCGATTCATGGCAACAAACAGCAAACCTTTGGTGATATCTCTCTAGAGGAGTTGAAAGTATTATCGATGACCTGGGGGCACCCACCATAAGAGAAAGACAGTTGATTATTTTAAGGAAGTTTTTTTAGTACTACAAACAATTTTACATATCTCTTAACCCACGGAAGTGTGTCTTTGGGGTGCCTGATGGGCTATTGTAGGGATTGCGATGGACCCTAAATAGATCAAGGCCATAGTTGCCATGAGTCCGCCACGCAGTCTGAAGGAAGTACACAATTTTCTGTCATCTCAAGAGGGTACTATTGGATGTTCATAAATTCCTTGGCAAAAAGAACGTTGCCACTAACAAATTTATTATCTTTTAGCTATCTATTTGAATGGAGTGACCCTTGCAAGGTAGCCTTTGATGATGTGAAACATGAGCTAGTGAAAGCAAGAGTTTTAAAAGCACCTAAAAGGGACGAAGTATTTCACATATTTTCAGCAGCCACTATGCATAATATCACTTGTTGTTTATCCCAAGTCTGGGAGGAAAAATGGTATCACCTGATAGCTTTTGCTAGTCAGAAGTTGGGCGTATCAAAAATCAACTATACCTACATGGAGAAGTTGTGCCTTGCAATGGTATTTGCTACTAAAAAATTCAAGCACTACATCCTCTATGAGAAGGTAGTTTTCTATACGAAGGCAGAAGGACTTAGATTGGTGATGAACAAGTTATAGCTGCCTGATCGTTTGGCAAAATGGTTAATCACTTTGTAAGATTTTGGTTATGACATTAAGAGTAAGCCACCAAGGTTGCAAGGTATTGTTGAATTCCTTGTGCATTTCGAGGAGCCGAAAGAGACTTTAGTTGAAGGAAGTGATATTGAGGAAATGTTTAAAATTGATACAGCTTCGATCCCATCTTAGTATGTTGTTATAATGCATTATCTATCAATGGGAGAGACTGGAGAGTGTTTATCAAAATCCAAAAAAGAAAAATTAGACAGCAAGGTTTGAAATTTTCTTTGATCACATGAACACTATATTGACAGGGGGTTGATGATATCTATCGCCAATATGTGATGGCTGACGAGGTTCCATTCATTTTGGAAGAGTGCCTTGACTCCCCTTGTGGAGGGCACTTTGCTAGGTGGCTAACTACACAAAAATCTTTGAGAGCAGGCTATTGGTGGCCGTCCATTTTCCAAGATGCATTTGAGTATATTAAGAGATGCAATACTTGTCAACAGCATACCACTAGGGAGAATAGGAAGTGACCACTTACTTTGATTATGGATATACTTCCATTCGAGAAGTGGGGCATAGACTTTGTGGGTCCTATTACCCCGTCTTCTTCTATGCAAAAGAGATATATCATAGTGGTGACTGACTATTTTACAAAGTGGTTAGAAGCATGAGCGACGAGGAAGGACGACACAAAAGAGACTGCCAGTTTCATACTAAAGCATATTACATGCTAATTTGGTCCGCCAAAAGAATTAATATCACACTGTGGAACCCATTTCCTAAACAAGGCGATCAAAGCCTGTAATTGAAGCGTGGAAAATTAAGCACAATAAGATGACCCCTTATAACCTACAAGCGAATGGGCAAGTTGAAAGCACTAACAAGAAGCTTGTTGGTATTTTATCAAAAATAGTGTCCAAAAAGAAGCGGGACTAGGATAAGAAATTATATGTGGCGGTGTGGGCGTATAACATGACATTTAAACGATCCAGTGGCCACACCCCGTTCAAGCTAGTCTATGGGGAGGAGTGTGTTTTGCCCTTAGAGATTGAGTTACTAACCATAAGATTCGCAACAATCAATCACTCTTTGGGTGATGAGGATGCCCTCTTCGAGCACTTTACAACTCTCGCCCACTTGGATGAGCTCAAATTGCAGAGTCTGTTGCACCAGGAAGTGGCTAAGTGTCGAATGAAATAGTTGCATGATTTAAAAGCGAAGAAATATACCTTTAAGAAGGGATAGTTAGTTCTATATTATGATGTGCGTAGAGAGCTATTTCCAGGAAAACTTGAGCACAAATGGGTCAGTCCCTACAAGATTGTAAGAATAGGAAAAAATAATTCTATGGCATTACTGACTGATCTTAAGGGAGTGAAGTTTAAAAATAAGGTTAATATTAATAAGATTAAACCCAAACCTTATTATCTCTAAATGCACTAAAGAAATAAATGCCTTGCAAGTCGATGCTGGGCTGATCAGGAACATGTAAGAGAAAATATTGGTTGATGGGGTGAGTTATTTCTTACTTGGAACACCCATACTACAATTTTATAGTGCAAGACGAATAACTATTTACCCACTTCTCAAAGGGAGTCCCTAAAAATCTTAGTGTTATACACCACATAGCACACACACAAGGATCACCCCTCGGTTGATCATCGCGGATCCACTACCACTCTCCTACACCTTGGGGATTGGCCCTTGGTTGATGGGGCAGCTTATTTCTTACTTGGAACACCCATACTACAATTTTATAGTACAACACGAATAATTATTTCCCCACTCCTCAAAGGGAGTCCCTAAAAATCTTTGTGTTATACACCACATAGCACACACACAAGGAACACCCCTCGGTTGATCATTGCGGCTCCACTACCACTCTCCTACACCTTGGGGATTGGCCCCAAGATGCACCGTAAACATAAAGCACATTTGAAACAAAGTCCACTCTTTCAATTAAACGATCTAAGAGATGATAGATAAACCTTACCAAATAACTCTAAAGGAACTAAATATCTAGCTCTATGGCTTTTAGGATACCTCACACTCTCAGCATTGGTCATCACTCATACAAACAGGTGCTATGCATCTAGGATATGATACCATATGGTGCATCAATGCAAGTGTATATATGACCACCATGCTCAAACACATTTATTCATTAAAAATCAACAATGTGAAAGTGTAAAGATAATTCTTTTTATGCTTTTCTTTTCTACGATAATGCTTCGTTGCTTAGGGCTAATACTAATCTTTCTCGTGCTAGTAGTCCCTTTAAATTTTAAACAACACCAAACCCTATATGATATGCATCATGAAGCATTAGAATTTAACATACTTTATCCACTCAATGCATGTGTTGATAGGTATAAGGCATGGTTTTTTAAATATATGTTTTTATTGAAAGTGATAAAACTCACTCTAACAAAGAAATAGGGCTAAACCTCATGCTTTAGCTCCATCATATGCTCACACACATAAATCTTATTTTTATGATGCAAAAATTGATTTTTTTTCCTTTTTTAAATAGAAAATTGTTGATAATTACTGATTTTCTAGTTTAAACTGATTGCTCTTATGAAAAAAGTTTTTATTAGCATGTTTCATCCCATGGGAATGGCAAATGCACACCAAAAACCCAAAAATCACATATTTTCCTTTCAGCCACATAGTCTCGAGTTTTGCATGTTTAGCATAAAATTATTATATGACTAAGTTTTTATGATTCCTTCAACATGACTAATTAGTTAGAGTGTGGGCAATCAAATACAATCATTGCTAACCATTTCAAATAACAATTGATCATAAAATGATAAAATCTACATTTCTCTCGTAAAACCGCTCATATGATGTGTGTTTTTCAAACTTGGAGGCTTACTAACACTCTTTCATGGATCTTGATGATCCGTCCAACCTCAATTCACGTCTCTTTCCACTCCTGCATCATCATACAATCAAAAATGTCAATCTCAGTCCATCCCCCTCTCTTTTACATTGATCCATGGAGAACAAACCACAAGAGGAGAGAGGAGAGAGAAAGACTAAAATCAGATCTTTCTATAGAATGCATCATTTTTGAAGTAATAAAGGGCAAAGAATTGATGCATCTTGTTTCCAAGAGGATGTCTAGGATGGTGCTCAATAGAAAAATGATATTTTTAAATGATTTTTGGGGGTGCCAAAAAAACAGCACCCCCCTTCCACGTTTTTAGAAATCGTGACTTTTCCTACCTCATAAGCTTAAGCTTTGTTTTTAAAAAAATCGAATTAAGTTTTTGTGTTCACATTTTGTGCCAAGTGATTTTTTCGATTTTGGAGGGCCAAACGAGCTCAGATTTGAGATCCATCTAGACGGCTGGCTTCATGATGTTGAAATCTATAAATCTAGCCTCTGTCACCCACTTTTTGGCTCCTATATCATATAGCTGCTTTATAATGCAAAACCTTGTGGGGATTAAATGCAGGGTCAAACAAACTCCGATCGACAAACCAAGACTTTCTTTGGGTTCATAGCATCAAAGTCCATCTAGGAAAAATCCAACTCATCAATCAACAACTGTTCCATTTTGCGTGAAAATTTGGTCTTTGGCAGCTCGCGTGCTCTTTTCCGTTTCAAAAATGGCCTTTAAAACCTACTCTTAGCCTGATGGAAAGAAAAATCACTTGCATGATGTATTGCATGTACCATCGATTACCAATAATATGTTATCTGTAGATCAAATGGTTGAGCAGAACCTATAGGCACAATTTAATAGAGATGGCTGCTTCATAGAGGAGTATGGTAGACGATGTAGATTGGTTGCTAAAGGCTAGAGACATGGCAAGATGTTTACATTGGATACAAACATACATGAGTTGAATGCTAGTATGTTTGCTCATGATGAGGCAAGTATCCGAGACATTGATATATGGTATAAATGGATTGGACATATAAATGTCCAAAAGCTGGAAAACATGCATCATAAGGAGCTTATTATAGGGCTACCAAGGTTTAAGTATGTTGATTTGGGATATGTATGCATGTATGCTAAATATATCATTTTGGAAACAAGTCAAGTTTCCATTTGCCAGAATTACATGGAATAGCAAAAGGCCTTTTATAGCTTGTGCACTCAGATGTCTGGGGACCGGCACAGAATGTATCACTTGGTGGGTCTCGATGCTATATGACATTTGTGGATGACTATAGCAGGTACACTTGGATATATATATTAAAGCATAAAGATAAGGCCTTGGATAGCTTTATGGATTTTAATGCTCATGCTAAAAAAGAGCTTAACTATTATGTCTCATGCTTACGATTTGTCGATGGTGGAGAGTATTTCTCAAAGGAGTTTGACATATAATTAGGAAAGCATGGGATCAGGTGGCAATTGACTTGTAGCTATACTATATAGCAGAACAGAGATGTTAAAAGAAAGAACATGGTGATTATGGAGACAACCAAGGCCATGTTAAATGAGAAGGATATGCCATTGTCGTATTAGGCTAAAGTAGCACTTAGGGCTGGCTATGTGGCCATGGGTCTCCATCCGTTGACATGGATACATCAGTGAGGGGGAGAGATATAGGAAAAGAGAAGGTTTTTGATGATATTGCAGGTCCATTGACTTCAAGTTATGACTCTTCTGAGAGTCTTAACAGTGAGTTTGGTATACACGCAAGGGTTACACTTGAAGTTAAGCAAAGATATGTATCACCTCATGAGAGAGTGGAATCTAGTTCATCTCCATTATGGAGATTACATAGAGAAAGGAAGCATGTGGATAGGCTTACCTATAGTGGATACTCGGTGAAACATTATGCATACATGACAGAGGTGTAGAAACACAAAGAGCCTACATCATTTGCAGAAGCAATGAAGGATGAGAACTCGTCCAAGGCTATGGATGATGAATATGAGGCTTTGTTGAAAAATAGAATATGGGATTTGGTTGAGTTGCCTAAGGGCAAAGTGCCTATTGGATGCAAATGGGTCTATAAAGTAAAAAGTAAGTCTGATGGCTCACTAGAAAGGTACAAAGCTAGGTTGATAGTGAAAGGTTATGCCCAATACTATGGGCTAGATTATGAGGAAACCTTTAGTTTGGTTGCTAAGATGGAAACTATACAGATGGTTATAGCATTGGCTGCATCCAAAGGCTAGAATCTTGTAATATTTCCTCCCCGTTCCTCCCCCCATGAGAACCCCCCCTTAAAAAAAATTTCAAATTTTTTAAATTTATTTACTCCCTCTCTCTCCCCCTGCCGATTGCATGGTGGGGAGAGAGAGAGAGAATGTGTGAGTAATGAAGGAGAGGGGGGGCATGCAGCCCCCCAGGTGGGAGGGGTGGCGGCCATACCACCCTCCTCCCCCTCTTTAAAAAGGGGGGGCCTTCCCCTCCCTCCAGCAACATATCCCCCTCCCTCTTCACGTGCCTTGTCATGCCCCCCTCCATCTGCGTGCGACAGTAGCAGCACCCCCTCCAACTTCGTCAGTGCCCCCCCTCCGACTGCAACACAGCCCCCAATCGTAATGTTCAGCAGCGTGCCTCCCCTCTGTGGCCATCGTCAGGCAGCGTAGACCCCCCCTCGTGTTCATCGTGAGGGAGAGAGAGAGAGAGGAGAAGAAGAGAAGAAGAAGAAGAGGGAAAGAGAGGAGAAGAAGAAGAAGAAGAAGAAGAAGAAGAAGAAGAAGAAGAAGAAGAAGAGTGAAAGAGAGAGAGAAGAAGAAGAAGAAGAAGAAGAAGAAGAAGAAGAAGAAGAAGAAGAAGAAGAAGAAGAGGGAGAGAGAGAAGGAGAAGAAGAGGGAGAGAGAGAGAAGGAGAAAAAGAAAAGAAGAAGAAGAAGAAGAAGAAGAAGAGGGAGGGAGAGAAGGAGAAGAAGAGAAGAAGAAGAAGAAGAAGAAGAAGAGGGAGAGAGAGAAGGAGAAGAAGAGGGAGAGAGAGAGAAGGAGAAAAAGAAAAGAAGAAGAAGAAGAAGAAGAAGAGGGAGGGAGAGAAGGAGAAGAGAAGAAGAAGAAGAAGAAGAAGAAGAGGGAGAGAGAGAAGGAGAATAAGAGAAGAAGAAGAAGAAGGAGAGAGAGAGAGGAGAATAAGAGAAGAAGAAGAAGAAGAAGAAGAGGGAAAGAGAGAAGGAGAAGAAGAAAATAAGAAGAAGAAGAAGAGGGAGAGAGAGAGGGGAGAAGAAGAGAAGAAGAAGAAGAAGGGAGAGAGAGAGAAGGAGAAGAAGAGAAGAAGAAGAAGCAGAAGAAGAAGAAGGAGAGAAGACGTCGTCCGATTTTTCTGTCAGAGAAGAGAAAGGAGTTTGGAAGCTTCCAAGAAGCTTCCAAAGCATCTCCTTTAGGAGGTGTTTCACCTGCAAAACCGGCTTAATTTTTCCTTAATCCGTGACCACATTGATTCAAGCACAAATGCCGTGAGGATTGGTGGGAAGCTGTTGGACAATTTGCAAGAAATTCCTGTGCATCTAATAGCTATCCCCGCACACAAAGGCCACTAGATTTCCACGAAAGATGGCACCCAAGAGGCACACAACTAGCAACTCTGCAGCAGGTGTTTCTACCCAAGGCAGAGGAGTGGCTGTTAACGGGGTTTCAATTGTCAAGAACCAGGTCCATGATCCCGCACTCCTTGTCGATGAAATCAATATGTTAAATGATTACGTAACCTCGTATATACAAAGTTCATGGAATATGTATCGAGTAAATTCATAGGGAATTTTTGCATTAGACACTCTCATAAAAATTGTTTCATTGCATTGTTTAAGAAGGTTCTCTTGAATTTAATAAAGAAGTCTAGCGCATGAGTTGCATGAATATTTGCAAACACGAGGTGATTTCATGGAAGTCAGCTGCACTAATGGAACGACTCAGTATTACCTTCATGTCCCAAATATATTAACTATGCTCCATCGTGTATTGATTTGGAAATGGCATATCCTAGGGTCTATTGAAATGCATAAAGTATCACAGTCATATTAGACACATGCAAGGAAAACTTTTACATGCATGGGAAATATTCTCGCATAAACAAGCAACATGTTAAGTCGCATGCATTGAAAGGACCTTCGCATGTGTCGTACAAAACTATTGCTTGTGACTAGTATTTATCTTGGGTTTCTTTCATACCTTAATTGCATGATCATGAAAAGATAAGTTCATGGAAGGGTAGACATATCTTAAGGGTGTTTCTCTTGAATTGATTAGCGAAATCAAGTGATATGGTTGTCGCATTCATACTACATGCATACGAAGGAACTATTGCATGCATGGGTAATACCAAGATTGCACGCATAGAAATATTGCATGAAATAAATGTGCATTAGAATGCTTGAATTCATGCTTTTTACATTGGCCTTGAAATTGTTGAGTAAAGTCAATACTTGTCTTAATCAACATAGTTAGGCAAGCTCAAAGAAAGGATTAGAAAGGGGCAAACACTAGTGCATGTGAGTACTATTGAAAAAGGGGTTTAAGATCAGGTATTCTTGTATCACCAAAAGTATCCTTGGTCAATTAGGGATCGAAGGAAAGATCACATAGATACTTTAAGGATCTAGGAGATAACCAGTGAGTTGACCAACTGAGGACAATGGGGTTGTCCATGGTCTACCATGGTCTATCTTACAAGGAGACCTAAGGTAAGGATAATTAGGTCGGTAGGGTAGAAACCCTAACCCAAAGATAAAAGGGAAATATGCAACCTATCTTGCCAAGCCCTTGGGATCTCGCCAAGTTGCAAATGATCCAGGATCGGATGTTGGGAGCATCCGGGAAAAAGAAATCACATCTTAGCAGTTGGTCGTACAAACAACCTTTGAGATGATCGTAATTGTACACTTAGGTATATTGTTTGAACTTCTTTGCTCAAGGAACTAATTCAAGGCCAAACACTTAATGCTTTAGGTTAAAAGCCTAGAGGGAGAGGTAGGATTAGTTACCTCTGACTGTCTGCCTAGCCCTATCCAAGGGGGTTGTTAGCCGTGCCAGGTATATGGACCTAACGCCGTGAGAGGTCTCTCTGTGGGTGCTGCTTGGAGCGGGAGGATGCTTTGGTGCAAGGGGAGGCTCTAGCTATAAATTCCTTGCCTCCGGATCTCACGCAAGAGGCCGACATGACTCGAGATGGGATCTCGACGCTCATGTACTAGTCTACGGGTAGAACTTGGAGCAACAATCCTGTAGATTGCTGGGATAGCCTTCGGGCATGATACTTGATGTATCCCAGGACTATGATAAATAAAGATAAGATATTTGAAGAAGGAACTTTCTTGACATTGTTTTTGTGTCAGTGTCTAAGTTATGTGAAGGAACCAATGTTTAAATTTATTAATTAAGGAAGCTGCTTTTGCATGTCAAACGCAATGTGGTAGATAATTAGATAACTAAGCAAACCGAGGAAAGTGTGGTGGACATGACTTGGGTCCGTCCTACGGAAGGGTGGTCCCGGTTAGCTTGGAACTTTTCTCAAAAGATGTGACAATGAGACTATGAATACCTAGCATTAATAGAGTTAGAATCCCGATTTATGATGTTTTAGGGGAAAGGAATGGGACTATGTCTTATGGCAGAGAGGTTGAGCTTCGCATTCCTCTTGTTTCCCATTCTCCATGAACCAAGTGCAGCATAAATCCGCTTCGACTCTGTTGTTCCTACGCAAAGTGGATCATCTGGAGCTTGACGCTAGCTACTTCCTAGAGGCTTTGGTGATGATAGGAAAGGAACCCTGACTTCAGGTCGATCCTAAGTGGGAACAGTCGGATACTTCCGCTCGGGGCAGACTAGGGAAGACCTAGATCGCAAACCATGTGACATTCCTTGTGAATGCCAGGCCGCGCTTTCTAGATTCTCTTCCCGATGGGCTGCCAAGACGTGTCCCCTAAGTGGACGAGCGGGCACGTTACAAATCTTTATCAAATGGACGTTAAAAATGCTTTCTTAAATGTTGATCTAGAAGAAGAGGTTTATATGGATCAGCCAGAGGATTATGTGCATCCTGACTATTTGTCATATGTATACAGATTGAAGAAAGCATTGTATTTGCTTAAAGTAAGCTCTGTTATTGGAGGAGTTTTTGTCGAAAGGTCGAATCCACTAGGATTAGAAGTAGAAGGAAGTAGATGTCAAGATTGTGGGAGAGAAGGAAGGAGTCTCACTTGTAGCTTTCTTGCTTGCACAATGGGGGAATACACACAAAGGTGGAGGCTGAAAACAGTTTTTCTCTTCTTAGTTGTGTAAGCCAAAAGAACTCTCATACAAAGAAATAGAACAACCCTATATATGGGTCTCAAACCAAACTCAACTAACTAAGGTGGCATACTAACTGAGCCACAAACTAGAGTAGATAAGGATAGCTGTCATCTAGTTATTATTCATGGGCGGTGTACCAACCGCATCTGCAGCTAACAAGTCGGTGACATAAATGCACAACGGTCACCCTGGCATATCACGAGTGGAGCTCGATATCTCAATACTCCCCCTCGAGCTCAATCCCAATTCCTCCACACCAAGCAGGTCTCTGAACTTGCGCAGCTTCTCTGTGCCCAATGCCTTGGTAAATATGTCAGCTACCTGATCCTCTGTGCTGGAATAAACTAGATCAATAAGACCTAGTAAAACCCTCTCCCATACATAGTGATAATGCACCTCAATGTGCTTTGTTCTAGCATGATAGACTGGGTTATTTGCCAAGTGTATACTACTCATATTGTCACAATAAATGACAACTAGCCCATATGTAGGCTGATGCATATCATAAAGTAGCTTATGCAACCAAGCTACCTCACATGCAGCCATTGCTGCGCCCTTGTACTCAGCCTCTGTGCTCGACAAGGCAACTGTAGGTTGTTTCTTGCTGCTCCAAGTGACTGCAGCACTCCCAAAAGAGAACACATATCCACTGGTAGATCGTCTATCAGAAATACTACCAGTCGAATCAGCATCAGTGTATCCATGCAACTGTATCTGAATCCCAGTCTCATAAAATAGTCCATATTGCAATGTGGACTTCACATACCTGAGTATGCGTCTACCCGCATCCAAATGCGGTTTCCTTGGAGCCTGCATAAACTGACTTACCAATCCAACAACATAGCTCAAATCTGGCCTGGTAATAGTCATATAAATCAAACTTCCTACTATGCGTCTGTATATAGTAGGGTCTTCGAGAAGCTCACCTGCATCTGCGCTCAGCTTCACATTCTGCTCCAAAGGAACTGAAATAGGCTTACAGCCTGTCATCCCATATTTGGACAGCATGTCCAATCCATATTGCCTCTGCACACACCTCAATGCCCAAGAAATAACGCAGCTCTCCCAAATCCTTCATCTCAAACTTCTGCTTCAATAGCATTTTCACATGAAGGATATCTTCGTCACTGTCACCTGTCATAATCAAATCATCAACATAAATGACAAGGAGCATAATACCTTTCTCTGTTTTTCTCACATAAAGTGAGAAATCTGCCTTGGAAATCTGAAAGCCAATAGTGACAAGATACTGTCCTACCTTGTCAGACCATGCTCTAGGTGCTTGCTTCAAGCCATACAAGGCTTTCTTCAACCTGCAAAGAAACTCAGGATGAACACCATGCACATAACCTGGTGGCTGCTCCATATAGACCTCTTCTTGCAAATCACCATGCAAGAAGGCATTCTTTACATCCATCTGATGTAAAGACCATTCCTTTGATGCAGCCATCGCAATGACTGCTCTTATGGTTGCCATCCTTGCAACCGGACTGAATGTTTCTTCATAATCAATGCCATATGTTTGTGCATACCCCTTGACTACTAATCTTGCCTCGTATCTGTTCACAGAACCATCTGCATTGTGCTTCACCTTATAAACCCACTTACAACCAATTACATTCTTATCTTTAGGCAAAGGTACCAATTCCCATGTAGCATTTTCTTCCAAGGCATCCATTTCTTCATCCATGGATTTCTTCCATTTTTCTTTTCCCATGGCTTGCTCAAAAGAAGTGAGTTCTAGTTACTGTATCACTTTGACCATATAGGCATAGTGAATAGCTGTAAATCCATCATATTTCAACCTATCCACAGGATAACTAGATCTGGTAGATGTGCGCAAAGTAGGTTCACTCCCAGGTGCTCTCAAAACATCCCTCGTCTTCCTTACTCCAGGTGTGACAATAGAGGGAATATCCAACTCATCATCAATGTTCTGTTCTGAGCCACTGGATTCACCATCCACATAAGAGTGACCTGCATTCACATCAAACATGGGCTAATCTACCTTCTCTTTTCCTTTTTGTGAAACCTGCATACCACTATCTGCATTCCTTTGAGAAGATTCTCCTGATCTCAATTTTCCTGTCCATGGCGAAGAATGTGAACCACTGCTAGAGGACGCTCCAGGTCCACTAATATCTTGTGGCTGCTGCTGTGAATTCTCTACAGCATTACCATTTTGTGCATCTACATTATCAATCACATTTACTGGTTTATACCAGCTACTCATCTCATAAAAAACAACATCTCTGCTCACTGTAAACTTACGAGTAGAAGGGTTATAGCATCTATACCCTTTCTGCTAAAGATGCACTTCTCAGCTTTTGGATCCAACTTGGATCTCAACTCATCTGGCACATGAACATAGGCAATGCAACCAAAAATCTTCAAATGAGAAATATCTGGTTTCCTACTAGTATACCTCTCCTCTGGAGTCATCCCATGTATTGCTGCAGTGGGAGTCTAGTTCATTATGTAGACTGTTGTAGCAACTACTTCAGCCCAGTAAAAATCTGGCAAGTCTTTTTCGTTGAGCATGGCACGAGATACCTCTCCAATATGCCTGTTTTTTCTTTCTGCAATTCTATTTTTTTGTGGGGTATGACTACATGAATATTGCTGCTTTATGCCATGCTCCTGTAGGAACCTTGCAAACTCATTTGAGAGGTACTCTCCCCCTCCATCTGACCTTAGGCATTTTATTTGCAGGCCTGTTTCTTTTTCAACCATAGCTTTAAGAGTTTTGAAATGCCCAAAAACTTCACTTTTCTTTTTCATAAAATACACCCAAACTTTTCTGCTATAGTCATCAATAAAAGTGACAAAATAATGACAGCCTCCAAGAGATGCAGCTTTAGTAGTCTACACATCAGAGTGGATTAATTCCAATGGCTTCTTACTCTCTTGAACATGTCTAGGAAATGGTTTCCTTACCTGTTTTCCAAACTGACAGGCTTCACATACCTTATGCATTTCTGCAACCTTGAATTTAGGCAATCCTGCAACAATATTTTGGGCTTGCATTAATTTAAGTCGCTGTACATTAATATGACCAATGCGTTTATGCCAGATATCAATATCTGCAACTACACCGGTCCCATGTGCAAACATTGCTGCACTCAATTCAGGCATATCTGCATCCAACGTAAAAGTTCTGCCCTTCTTCTTTCCTTTTGCTATCAAACGACCTTTATTTTTTAAATCCTCAACAAAGAATCCATGAGAACTAAATCAGACCTGCAAGCCCTGGTCAACCATTTGACCAACAAAAACTAGGTTCTTGGTGATATTTGGGACATAAAATACATCCGACAGGTATTTCTTTTTCCCATCCTGCATAGACAAAGGAATTTTTCCAATCTACACAATAGGATGTGCAGTATCATCACCAGTCTCCACAAATCCTGGTTTTTCCATTTTCCTTGCATCCTGCATCCATTCTGCATGACCTGTCATGTGGTTTGATGCATTGAGTCAACATACCACACATCGTTTCTTTCTTCTGCACTTGTCACAGAATTGGTCATGTGCTGCACCATAAACAAATGGTCATTTCTGTCATCACCTTGTCTACTAGAAGATGCATAATTTCCTTGTTGCAATTTTCCATTCATGATGTCATTCTGCTTTTTATAGCAGTCTTTAGCCATATGATCCATTTTACCATAGTAGTAGCAATCAACATTGCTGTTTGCATTTTGGCCTCTTTGTCATCCACCACGGTCTCTTTGGCTCCCCCTGCCTCTAGAGTTAGCACGTCCTCCTCTATAGGACTGGTTCTCTTGAGTTTGTTGCATATTCTGATTTCTACCACGGCCTCCAGATCGACCTCCTCTACCTCTGCCTCTACCTCTTCTAGCATTTGAGTAGAAGACAGCTTCTTTTGAAGTTCCTCCTGAAGAAGATGCACCACCATTTCTCTACTCCTCAGAAATTAGAAGAGCAATCAACTCCTCAAAATTAGGATATCTTTCACGACGGAAATGGATATTCGAAATTGTGCATAATCCTTTCCTAGACCATTGAAGGTCACAAAAACTAAATCATCATCTTCCACTGGAGACCCAATGGAAGCAAGTGCATCTGCAATCTTCTTCACCTTCATGTGGTAGTCAATGATGCTCATACTTTCTCTTTGCACATTGTGCAACTCTTGCTTGAGCTGCATTTTCCTGGCGTATTTGTGCTATACATTTTTGACAAAGTATCCCATGCCTCCTTTGGCGTATTTGCATCCTGAATATGCACAATCATAGAGTCTGAAATGTTGATATACAGCCAGTACATAACTTTCCTGGCTCTCTCATGCCATGCTTTAAATGCCTGCATTTGTTGTTGATTGGGAACATCAGGAAGAACTGGTTCTTCTTCATTTCCTGCAACGAATTCCCAATATCCTTTTCCCATAAGGAAATTTATCATTCTAAACTTCCATGCTTGGAAGTTTTTCTTGTCAAGCATCCTTGTTGCCTGTTGAGGCAAAATCGTCACTAGGAAGTGACTGTGTGGTCAAATACCACTTTCGTCAGTTTTGCAGATTTGCCCTTGTAAGGCTGAAGCTTTGTTCTTTGCAGTGACATAATTTTTTGCAGTGTTCTGTAATGGCATCTGATTCTCTTTGGCCACACATAAGAATGAGCTTCTCGTTCATTTTTCAACTTTATATACAAAACCCTAAATCCCTTTTGGACGGTCGTCTCCTTATCCCCTTCTTTACATGGCCAGATTGGCTCTTTCTCCCACTTTCCTCCTATCTTCCTACCTTCCTTCCTACCGCCCATCTACCTTTACAATTTGCATGGGTGAGAGCGCTTTTGCAATAAATCATGGTGCGCCTTGCGCTCTTTTACAAAAGTATTGACTTACACTCCCAATGTCTCTGCGCACAAGCATACGATGCAATTTCTACAGTAACTTTTCACTGACCTGTAGAACAGTGGTCGCACAGCATAAAACAGGGCCTTTTCTTGAGTGTGTGCAGAAAACTTCCGCCTCCAAAACACGCCCCCAAAATGGCCTCAAATCAAAAAAACAGAGCAACCAAGGCCTAAAGCCTTCTCCCGCAGCATATACTGCCCTCTTGCTACACCGCGAAGGACGTCTCAATCTGAGACAATGCACTCTTGCACTTCCCTGCTATGCTACCTATAGAGACTTGCTCCCAAAACAGAAAAATGAAAGCAACACTGGTCCTCTTACCAGAACACCGCGAACTTGGTTTGCTTTCTTGAGCTCCTTACCACGAACAAGGCTTTGATACCATGTCAAGATTGTGGGAGAGAAGGAAGGAGTCTCACTTGTAGCTTTCTTGCTTGCACAATGGGGGAATACACACAAAGATGGAGGCTGAAATTGGTTTTTCTCTTCTTAGTTGTGTAAGCCAAAAGAATTATCATACAAAGAAATAGAACAACCCTATATATGGGTCTCAAACCAAACTCAACTAACTAAGGTGGCATACTAACTGAGCCACAAACTAGAGTAGATAAGGATAGTTGTCATCTAGCTATTATTCATGGGCGGTGTACCAACCGCATCTGCAGCTAACAAGTCGGTGACATAAATGCACAACGGTCACCCTAGCATATCACGAGTGGAGCTCGATATCTCAACAGTAGAGATAGGAGATGGAAGAGAAGATAGAGAATACACAAGTGGTAAACACTACAAAGACAAAGCACAATGAATTGAATCAATATGTATTGAAAGAACCTGGAATCTTCACACTACTCAAAAGAAATGTCCAAGCATTAGTTCTCCTAGAGCTTCTTTGTAGAACAAAATGTGCATCAATATTATAGCTCCTTCTCTGCTGCTCGGAACCCAAATCTGATGGCTCCGTTGGCTCTCTGAAAGGGGGGTAAAATCCTAGAACACTTGATCACGGATCTCCTAGATCACTCCTTTTTCTTCTTTCAATTCAATTTACAATCTTCAGCCTGTTTCCAATGATTAGAACATGTGCGATTTCATCAATTTTTTCCCCTTGTAAAACTCCCATAATTGGTTGAAAAAGCAACTAGCTTTCTACATGCCATCCTAATCTAGAAGCTTTTTTAACTTTTTCAGATTTTTACAATAAATAATATAAAAAATAAGCTTAAATTATCCAAAAATTTAGTATTTTTGGATAATCCATGCAACTCACACTAGTACTAATGGCTCAGTTCACATTGACTCTCTTGATTAATAAGAAGTCGAATGATGATGCATTCCATGCTTTTTCACACTATGTCTGCATAGCATCATGACATCCACCCCCTCCTAACCTGCACATCCTCGGTATGTGCCAAAATCCTAGTTGTCACTAGATTCTAAGTCCTCCTCATCCTCTGCAACCATATCCTTTGCTTCTTCATCTTCCATATCTTTCTAGTTATCCCTTGTATCATGACCACTATTTTCTTCCAATACTGGCAACTCATAGGTAGTAGATTCCTACCTTTTGAATAATTTGATTTTTTTCCCTGCTACCAGAAGTTTGATGGCTATCCCATCCTATTCATTTAATGCATAAGTAGCATTATCAAACACCTGTCTTACCACATAGGGTGCAAACCATCTTTTGGAAACTTTACGCATGGCACTATGCTGGTTGTCTAAACTACTATCATAAACCAATACTCAATCCCCATCTTGTATGGTTCTTGGTCTCATTCTATGTCTTTTGTCAAACCATTTCTTGTTCTATATCCTTGCCTCATCCTTGCTGCCCTTAACTTTGCAGTTGCTATCACTATGTCTTCTAACTTTCTTTCCAACTGTCTAATGCATAAGGCCAACAACTTACTTCATGCTCATATTCAGCTCGCATACCCAACAAATCAGTTTTCTCTTCAGATTGCAGCAATGCACAAGTGGTATCACCCAAAAACCGACAATTCCTTTTAATTATGTCAATGATCTCATCATGAAATTCTTGCTTGGCAATCCAAGCACCTCTCCCAAGGTGAATTCCACCAGACTGTTTAAGATCCATTCTTCAAGAACCTTCTTAAGATCTGGCTGTCTCAATGTCATATTGTGATGGGACCTAAAATGGGCCGGCACTGGCTATAGCACTAGCCGGACCTCATGCTCATGACACACAAACACCCTCACGGCCTCGTGGACCAGGAGCGTCAATCTAATGCTAAAGGACAAACTGTCCTAAATCTTAATTCATGCGTTTATAGTTTATAGTCAAACATTTCCCTTAAACTCCTCAAAGGGAGAACCCAAAGTACCTAGGCATAACACCTCGTTACACACACATAGGAGGCACTCCACCGACTAATGGAGCCCCACTGCAGCTCTCCTACATCGTAGGGATTGGCCCTTTGATGCGCTGCTAAACATATAACACAAACGAGTACAAACTCCTCTCAAGGTACCAATATTTTATGTTCCAGGATGTACCATTCCTCACTACAATTTTCCCTTAGGACCCAATGACTAACCTATAGCTTAGGACATCCTCTCACACTCATCGTTGGTGACAACCTAAGGAAGACAGGTGCCATGCATCCAGGAGGTTTTTCTGATACCTTTTAATTATTATGCTTAATGCAAATCATGTATGGTTATGTGCTCAGACAAAAAAAAGATCACCATCGTGCATGGTGCATAAAGCATTCTTTCTATGAATTTTACTAATGCGTGTTGCGTTGAAAGGAGGCAGCAAGCCATATGCTCATGCTACCATCCTCTTTATTTAAACCGGTTCCTATATGCCAAGTGCAATGCATAAGTCAAATATTTTCTTTATCTTTCAGTGTTTCAGTCCCTTTTCATCCAACTCTTAGCATTTTTTATCATTGATTGGTTAGACATGGTTTCTATGCATTTTTCCCTTTTAAAAGAACGATAAATACGCACAAAACATAGAAACGGGGACAAACCGAGGCCAACCTCATGCTTTTCCATCGTTATACATTGCACAAACATAGATATAATTTTCCCTAATTTTCTTCAGTCCATTTCCTATTTTTTCCTAATTTTAAACCAATTTTTTCCTTTTTTGGGTAATTTTTCCCTATTTTTCTTTAATAAATAATGACTGAAAATGAGAATTGATTGTGGGCTGTGGCCCTTGGGTTCATTGACAGCAAAAAATCAGATTTAGTTGGTGTGACATATCATATTTCTCATTTATATAGCAAAAAAACCCAATTTTACCCTTAAAACGTGTGTTTTCCATGTATTTTAATACTAATTCCAGCCATGTAGCCTTATATTTTCTGATTTTCAGGTTGGAAATAGTTGAAACTCATGGAAAACAATGTCATTATGAACTTTCATCCCATATGAACAAGGTTTCATAAAGCAAATAGCATAAAAAGATTATTTTTTTTATAAAAATAGCATTATCGCTTATTTTCAGGTCTCGATTTCTTGGTCTTGATTACGGGGCTGATTTCCAGCATGTATTTTATGCTCAGCATCTTCAAGAATAGCACTCTTCATTTCTTTATCCATCGGGAAGCAATCTGGTCTCATCCGGACAAGCTTTCCTCCACCATTCTTCATTGTCTTCTTCCACACAAGAACAGCCCCTTAAGGGAGATAGAGAGAGGAGAGAGAAATACTAAAATAAAAAATCTTCATTCAGGCCATCATTGCACGAGTGAGAGGCAGCGATATGATCAGCAGGGAGAATGTAGGCAAGCCCCATGATCAATTGGGGGGTTTATTTGCAGGCAGGAGATTCCATCGCATCCATGAGGGCGCAAAAATTGGGTGCAGATATGGTGCCATCTTCTCCACATTTTGTTCATCTCTCTCTCTCCACATTTTGGTTTTTTGATGCCTCATAAAATTTGGGCCCCCTAACTCCCAAAAGGCACTACCCCACTTGGCCAAAACAAGTTCACCTTTTCAAATCTTGCCCATTTGTTGGCCATTTCCCCGTCCGGTGTCCAAATCTAGTGCTATAAATTTCTGCGCATCCGGCTTGACATCCTACATTGGCTGGCAACTCTTGAAAACCCGCACAGAAGTCTGAAAGATTATCAAAAATCAACAAGTGTCGCTCAGGCACCTTTTAAGAGTCGTATTTCACTTGGTGCTTAAAATCGTCCTAGCTGGAGCCGCCGCCTTCGACGTTGAATATTTTTCCCTTGATATTTATAATTTTTGGCTATTTTTAAGCACTTCTCGACATCAAAACTCCGCTCTCATTGGCAACTACGGGATAGGGTGACTCAGCCCGTCGAATCCCACAGTAGATTTGCACAAAACAACTAAAGGAAGTATCAAGCTGATACAAAATAGATACATACTAAACACACCACAATGCTCACCCTACCCCCTGACAAAACCAAGGCATGACATCCACAAGGAGTAGGCCTTGCATAATCTGATAGAAGGTCCAAAGCTAGTCACTAACCAACTGCTCCAACACGGCCAAACTAAAAAAAACTATCAAAGAGGTCGCCCTAAGTGGTGGTCTGAACTACCTACCTAACTAAGGACAACACAACCAGGAACTCCTACTAGGTGAGGACTCCTATAACCTGATCAAGAAGTATTTTCTTTTAGTACATTTCTTCTTCTTTTAGGTTTTTATTTTTCCATACTCGGGCATGTAAAAAGGAGGGAGCTGAGCATAGCGACCCAAGGAGAACAGGGCATCGGCCTCAGGTCCTGTCTCGGTACCCAAGAACCTACCAAGCCCTCGGAAGGCGACACTTAATCCTTTTTTGACGCTCACTTTTATTTTCACTCCAACCTTCCTTATTTTCTTCTTTTCCAGCAAGATGCTACCCCTAGGAAGACAAGGCATCGGCCCCGGGTCTGATTTGTCCCCAGGAACCTACAGGCCTTCGCAAGGCGATGATCAACTGCTCATAAATTTTCCTTTCTTTTCTTTTTTGTGATAGGGGTTAGAACCCCTTTTTACACACCTTTGTACATAGTTATTTTCTTTTGGGATATTCAGGGTTTCTTTCTCCTTCTATCATCATCATTTTTCCTTCTGGCAGGCTTCTCTAACTGCCTCACAACTAACAAGAACTCCTAGAATGGCTGCCTAGCAGGCTAGTAGAAAATGGTCACTAGGACCACCTTCTAAAACAGGTCTTTCGATGCCTGACAATGTCTTTACAGGAGACAACGACTACTCAGACCTCCCTCAAACATATTAACCCTAAACCTGGGACTTCATGCCTTGGACGCCGGTCCCCAAAAAGAAAAGAAAATCTCCCCAACAAGTACACAGACACCTATAGCATAAAACACAGTACTCATAAAGGAGAGATATCACCTGGATAGGGCCACGAGAAGCTTCCGCGCAACAAAAGGCTCCTTCCAAGCTCTTCTTCCAAACCTGTCTAGCACAGAACTAAAACAAGAAATCATTAACCGCACCTACACCAAACAGACAACTGGCCCTCTTGGCCTAATGAAATAACACACTTCACCACAAAACTTAATCGCCCCTCTTGGCCTAACGAAATAAAACATTCAAAACCTCGCAAAACGGGCCCTCTTGGCCTAATGAGATCAAACAGAATAGCACCTACACATCCCTCCCTGAAATAGTACAGATATACAATAACATGCCCCTTTCCAAGGAGGAAAACCACAGGGCTCCCAGCCCTAAACTAAATGCATAAGGTTATGACCCATCCCTCCTGCATATATAGCAAAAGGCATATGCATAACATGTTGTCTAATCAACCTATGGCTCCAGGATAATAACGATAGATTGATCTCGACTACTCTTTGCATCACCCATATCAACCATCGTCTGCCATATATTGCATGCTCTGATAACATTCCCCACAAGTGACCGGGTCCTGTTTCATCATTGATGGCAATATCCAAACTAGGACCACAATTGAAGAAGAGGTCCTCCTCATAAGCAAGATTTGCCAGTGAATCCGCAAACTGATTCCAGTAATGTGGAATCATCTGAAAAGACACTCTCTCAAACTCTTCAAGTAGGGTCATCGCAGTACGATGATACATACAGAGAATGGGATTCCTCACTGTGATGTCCCATCTAGCTGATTTAGGATCAACTGGGAATCCCCTTTTACTAACAATCGACGAATACCACCTTGCTTGGCAATATGCACTCCCATAATCAAGGCTTTATACTCCGCCATATTGTTAGTGAATCCTACCCCGAGATAAGCAGCTAGCTTCATCGTAACTCTACGTCAGGGATCTCGGATTACTACTCCAACACTCTCTTTTCTATTAGGGCCCATGGACGCTCCGTCAAAATATAATATGTACATCCACAATGGGTTTACACAGTCATCCATCACGAACTCCTCTATTCGTAATTATGATAGTCAAAGTTTAGCATGTTGAGAGAATGAACTGACGGCTCCATCCCACCTTCTTCATTGAACTCAACAGGGATACTTGTCAATAGTCGTAAGCAGTGATGGCAGAAGACTTTGATCTTCCACACAAAGGTTCCGTCTTCATGCTTAATCACTTTGTATCCTTTTCTCCACTAGATGAGTTTCCCCTGATGGTATCTCTATTCCAGATATGGGTGCTCCAAATAAGGAATTAACTGCCCCATCAACTGGCTTTAAGCTCTTTTGCAGGTCTCAAATCATCCCCAGCACAGACCTGCAATGCATTTCCTTTGTATTAGTATACTTAGAAATAATAAGGTTTAATCTTATTAAGATTAACCTTATTTTTAAACTCTACTCCCTGTAGATCAGCTAGTAGAGTCGTCGATCTATTTTTCCCTAACCTAACAATCTTGTAAGGGCCACCCCATTTAGGTTCTAGCTTCCTTGGAAACAGCTCCCTATGCGCATCATAGTATAGAACTAATTGCCCTTTTTTAAAGGTATATTTCTTCGCTTTAAGGTCATGCAACTGCTTCATCCAACGTTTAGCTACCTCCTGGTGTCATAAGCTCTGCAATTTCAGCTCATCCAGATGGGCTATGGTCATGAAACGTTCAAAAATGGAATCCTCCACACCAACTAGGAAGAACACTTAGAAAAGCTTCAAATAGTCTTTGAATGGCATAGGCAATACGGTCTCTCATTGAATCCCTTAAATTGACTTCATTGGTCCAATTAGCCCTACGACACAATACTCACAAGCCAAGTATATCATTAATACCACAAATTACCTTCTCATAGAGGATGTAGTGCCTGAATTTTTTAGTCGTAAAGACCATCGCAAGGCACAATTTCTCCATATAGGTGTAGTTAATTTCTGATATACCCAAATTCTGACTAGCAAGAGCTATCAGATGATACCACTTTTCCTCCCAGATTTGGATTAAACAACAGCTGATACTATGCATGGTGGCTACTGAAAATATGTAAAATACCTCGCCTCTTTTAGGTGCTTTTAAAACTGGTGCTTTTGCCCAAAGAATGGTTAATTGCAAACCGTATGGTTGGCAACTCAATCTCGAGGGGTAACACACACTCTTCCCCATAAACCAACTTAAATGGAGTATGGCCGGTGGCTCGCTTGAATGTGGTATTGTATGCCCATACTGCCACATACAACTTCCTGTCCCAGTCCCGTTTATTCTCAGAGACTATACAAGATACCCACAAGCTATTTATTAGTACTTTCAACTTGCCCGTTTGCTTGCGGATTATAAGGAGTCATTTTATTCTGCTTGATTTGCCAAGCTTCAGTCAAGCTTTTGATCACCTTATTCAGAAAATGAGTTCCACGGTCCGACACTAATTCTTTTGGGGGACCGAAATGGCAGATAATCTGCTCTAAAAGGAAACTTACAGTCTCTTTTGCATTGTCCTGCCTCGTCGCCTGCGCTTCTGACCAGGCCCTTGATAGAGGGCAGCAAGATGAGGGATTAGTTGCCCTTTCGTGGAGGAGGACTCGGGTGGTGGGCCTTCAAGGGAAGACATGGCGACTGGACCTCTATGTTTTCTGGAGTGGCAGACCACTTGATGAGCTGGAGTGGGATCGAGTAGAGTGGCTATGGCCGGCCACGGTAGTCACCAAGAAGCCACGGAAGTTTCTGGAATACACTGCCAGGATTGGCAGACACGTACTGATGGGGGAGGACATGGATTGGGCGTCGTCACGTAGCAGGCATTGGGTAGAGCACAACATCACGGAGCCGTTCCGACGGACCTTTTGGTGCCGCCTATGGGATAGCTAGAGGCCGAGGAGGGTGTCGTACTTCTTATGGCTGGTGGCACATGGAGGCTTGGCGGTGGGAAGTTGGCTTGCCTAGATGCAGGAGGGAGGTTGTAAGCGTTGCACACAGTAGCCTCTGGAAACCCCCAAGCACTGCCTTTGGTCATGTGAGAAGGCGCAGCTTGTGTGGAGAGGAGCATGCCGCATTCTTTACCGTATCGCACCCAGCCTTGGATATATCTCATGGGGAACTTTCTGTTGGCAGGTAGTCAGCCAAGGCCGGCACCTTCTGTATGAGGCCGGGATACAGGACACGATATTCATCATCGAGGCAGGGTCATGCGCAGTGGTCGCATTGGAGGTGCTACCCATCCGTTAGGTACTGGAGCCCACAGCAGACCGCTCCGAGGTATGGGAGATCATAGGGAGTCTTACTGGATGGCATATCTGGAAGGCATGGTGTCAGGAGACTTTTGGCTGAGAGAGACTTTCAGCACAGGCGACCTTAGTAGAGCTCTGGACCTCCATTATCCACTCCCTCCGCGGCTGTTGGGATTAGGTGCAGGGCGAGTCTAGGGCTCGTCAGGAACTCCGTAGTCATTTCATGCATATCTGGGGTGGCCAGGACCTATTTTTTGTGATGCAGGCAGGCAGCCCTAGATGGCGATACACCCCCCCTACATGGCTTCTTGCCCCCATCCCCCCCAGATCGCCTTGAGAGGCTTGTATTCATGATGTATTTGTGACTTTGCATCAGCTCCAGCTAGTCTGTTGAGCATGAGCACTCCGTTGTAATTAGTTTTTTTGAGTAATATAATCAGCCACATTTTATTTGGAAAAAAAATATGTATATGTATACACGTATATCTCTACACACACATACACACACATGTATGTATGTATGTATGTAGTGTCATGATGTCTATCTGGTCCCATGGGTCTGCAACATGGAAACCTGCACAAGTAATATGGTCCACTAGCATGCGGCACCTCAATAAAAATCCAAAATTCCATTATTTTTATAAAAATTGCAACTTGCGGGTTTTGTAGGAAATTATTATATTATCATATTTCCTAGTTTTCTTTCATATTTTAGAGAGAATACAACATGGGAAATCAAGAATAAACAAAATTAGATACTTTCTCCTACAATTTTTCGTAAAGTAAAAGAACCACTCACTTATGCATAGAAACCGTCATTCCGAGGCTCGTATCTTGTAGAGGAGAGGCCGCTATCGGTTCTTCTTTGCCGTTGTAATATTTCCGCGTACCCCGTACGCAAATATTAACTTGCCGCACGCCGTGTACACCTTGTGCAAGAGTATTCCCCTACTTCGTGATTATTGGTAACCTAATCCACACCCTGCACGCTCGAAAATGAGGTCCCACGTCGAGAATTAAAGGCCGGGGTTGAGGACCGAAAAACCGCAAGGGAACGACCGCTTGGGAAGGGCAATAGGATAAATAAAGGCAAATTTTTTTACTATTATCCCTTCCCCCCAGCCGATGCATGGCTGGAGGAGAGGGAGTGTGGAGGGGGGATGGCCAAGTGAGGGACTGCATGAGGGGAGTCCTCCACGTGTGTGGAGGCCCTCTTCCCCACCCCCATGCCTATATAAACACCCCCCATCAAGGGGGTGTGGTGGAGAGAGAGAGAGGAAGGGCCGTGCAGAAGTGGACGGGCCGTGAGAGGGAGGACTGTGGGAGAGGAGCTGAAGGAGAGGACGAGCCGTGGAGGAGAGGAAGGTGAGGTCGCCGCCGACGCCGCGCTGCAGTCGCCCAGCCCTGTCCGCCAACCGCCATCGCTGCCGCTCAAATCGCCGGCCCGCTCAGGCCGCCCCACCACGCTGATCACGACCCCCCCACGTGCTTCTGTGGAAGCTCAGAAGCTTCTTAGAAGCTTCTTTAGAAGCTTCTAAGAGGGGGGGCCTCCTTAAGGCCCCTTCCCACCCCATTTCCAAGACGATCTCTTCATACCCTTCTCGGGACTTTGAAGAGGGGACGGTGAAGCCATAAAGACCCCCGCAAGACCCATCGAAAAGGCTTTCGCAAGAAGATTTTAAAGCCGCAAGCCGTCCGAGATTAAATTCCGTGCCGATTCGAGTTTTCTTGAAGACTCCTAAAGCCTTTGCCGCAAGCACCATCCCGAAAAGGAAATCTCCCGCATACAAGGATAAAGGCAGAGGTCGGAAGGCCGCATTCCGAGGGCCGTCACTCCGTAGACCACAAAGGCAAATCGGAAGTTGAATTTACGACTACGATGGCCCCGAAAAGATCACAAGGTGCGACCGCGGAAGGCTCATCTCCGAATGTACAAGTGGACATCTCCCCGAGCCCACAAGTCCAAGTTCTTTCAAGTTATTCTCGCATGATTAGACACGCTTAGCTCATAGGGGAAATTGCATTTTTACGTTTAATTTTAATGCATACGGAAATTGGAAAGAAATACATGTGATAAAGCATCTCTTGAACATTAGGCAAGATTGAAAAATATCATGAATTTGAACGAGATATCCACCTTAGAAGGCTAGTGGCATGTAGTTTTTTGGTGCATTATCAAAGTAATGAGTCTAAAATTAGGCAAAGAAATGGAAGTTATAGATGCATTCTCTTTCGTCCTAGACATGGTAGGAATAAGTGTGTGCCGCACATTAGGCAACATACTTCTCGCAATGATTTCATAGGAAAAGGTTAGCACCATAAGGTATTATCCGGAAAGAAATAATAGAATACTAAAATGAACGTATGGTCTTGCAAATAGCATGTAAGATGGAACAAGTTAACACTAGCTTTGTATAAGTTCATTAGCTACTTCGTAGCTAGGAGAATGTTGCATATTGCATAGTCATCATGCGATAACGTCATTCATTAGAAACCGCATTTAGGAAAGATTGCATGGTTCGTCAAAGCATAGGATTCGAAAGTATAGACTACAAAGTAGTAGGCATGATTAATTGGTAAATCCTAGCAGGACCTAGGAAAGATAGCGTACAGATTGGCAAGCATTTTACCTTACCAAGGAAAGATAAAGTTATCATGAACCATGTGATACGTAGAGGCAATCAATCGCATGTTTACGCGTATTAGTGGAATTGTATCTATTGCTCTCCGTTAGATTTAGTTTATTACCTTTAGAAGGATCATCCTCGTCGCAAGATAGGTATAATTGAAGTGACTAAGTAACCTAAACCACAAGGGACTCATATGGGTATGGCTCCGTCGGTATGATAGGTATTCCAAGTGCTAACTAGGATTTAGTGCAATAATAATTCGACCTAGTTTTAGACAAAAACCGTGAATCTAAAGATCCTACACACATTCACAAAATGTTGAAGCAATTGGATGTTCATGTATGAAATGATCTAAGGTTTTATCCTAAGGATCATGATGAAACTCCGACGGAGTTGCATATTTCTAGAACCATGGGTCAACCTAATTAGGAATGATTTGGAGGATACCCTAAAACCCTGTTACTCGGCTGGGGTAAATTCCGTGAACGGAAAACACTAAGCAATGGAATGATCCCGTGGAATTAGATGCAATACATGTGCAAAAAGCTGCAACATTGTATAGACTTGAGATTTGTCCACAAGAGAGTTTTGTCATCTCTCGAAATGAGGTTGGCAAGTTAATTTACAAGAGGATGAGTAATCATCCTGTTACTCACTTTTCTTGGGAAATAATTGCCAAGGAAAAGGAAAGTTAGGTATTTGTGAATGACCCGACAATAAACTAAAGCGACATGGTCGCTGGATCCTGCCACAACAGAACCTTAAGCATTGGTAGGGTATGACCCTAACCCAAGAATGATAGGAATCTTGCCAAGTTGCAATTGATTCCGGATCGAATGCGGGTTGCATTCGGAGGAAAGGAGTCACTCCTTAACAGTTTGCCAGCCAAACGACCATTGGAATTTGATTGTGCTTGTAACAGTTTAGAAAGCACTGCTTGCATTGTTTGCTCAATGAACTAAAGGAGGAAAACATATCTAAATACTTCAGGTTGAAGCCTGAAGGGAGAGGCAGCTTCAGTTACCCCCGACTGCCTGCCTAACCCTAACCAAGGGGGTTGTTAACCGCGCCGGGAACGTGGACCGAACCCGCCGTGAGAGGTCTCTCCGTTGAGTTTTGCTTGGAGCAGGAGGACGCTTGGGTGCCAGGGGGGGCTCTGGCTGTAAATCCCTCGCCTTCCGGGTCCTGCACAAGAGACTAACGTGACTCGGGATTGGATCTCGAGGCCCGTATACTAGTCTACGGGCAGAAACTTGGATTAGTGATCCCTGGTGGATTACTGGATAGCCTTCGGGCGGATTATGTATACGCCTACGGGCGGAAACTCCTTGTATTTCAAAGATAAAAGGATAAAATGATAACAAAGAAGTTGTTTGGCATTGTTTTCTTTATGTCCTGTGATAAGATTACGTGAAGGGACCAGTGCTTAACAGGGTTAATCAAGGAAGCTGATTGTTATATGTCAAACTAATGTGGTAGGTAATTACATAACTAAAACAAGCCGAGGAAAGTGCGGAGGATGGACCATGGGTCCGTCCTACGGATGGGTGGTCCCGGTTAGCCGGGAACTTTTCTCAAAGCATTCGACGAACAGAAGGACGATCGACATCACCGAAACAAGTAATGAGAACGATGACTCGGAATTACCGATTACCCGATTCAAGCTGTTTTAGGGGAACGGAATGGGACTATGCCTTATGGCAGAGAGGTCGAGCCTTGCATCCCTCTCGTTTCCCATTCTCCTTGAACCAAGTGCAGCGTGAATCCGCTTCGGACCTGGCGTTTCTGCGTAAAGTAGTTCGCTCGGGTCTGACGCTAGTTGTTGCTAGCTAATGACCAAACAGGGAAACCCAAATTCAGGTCGATCCTAAGTGGGAACGGCCAGGATACTTCCGCTACGTGGCAGACTCGGGAAGACCTAGATTGCAAAACCCGTAACATTCCATGGGAGTGCCGGGCGGAGTTTTCTAGACATCCTTTTCGATGGACTACTGTAACGTGTCCTGAATGGTTCTAGTGGACACGTTACAGCCGTTGACGCACTTTTCACAGTGCGATCTACATCCTCCATTGCTATAGCATTATCATTTGGTTTGGATTCTTCATCACAACCATCCCCCTTCTCTCTTGAATTGATGCATATGAATAGCTGCTAAGAGGATAGAGGAGAGAGGAGAGAGAAATACTAGAAAATCAAAATTTTGAATACTCCATTAAAATCAACAAAATCATATTCATCTCCTTCCTCTCTCTGTCTTAATCAAGAATCTCCCTCTCTCTCTCCAAATGGGTGAGGGATAAAGTGGTATTGATGAGATCTGGAAGGAGCGTAAAAAATTTGTGTCCCCCCCCCCGCCCCCCCAAATCTTTTCAATAGTTTTTCCATTATTTTGGGCTTCTTTAAATTTTTTAAAATAACTAGTTCAGCCTTTGGTATTCACACTATCTCGCAAGTGGATATTTCGGTTTTGAGGGGGCAAACAGACTCAGATTTGAGATCCGTCTAGACAGGCGGCTTCACAGCATCAAAATATATATACGTGGGCCCTATCACGCATTTTCAGCTCTCGAATCTAGTATTTGCTTTATAATACCAAACCTTGCGGGGATTAAATGGGGGGTCAATGACCTCCGATCGATAAACTGAGACTTGCATTGGATTCTTGACCCCATCGAAATGCATCTAGAAAACTCCAACTTGGCCATCTGCGAGAGCATTTGATTTTTCATGAAAATTTGGTCTTTGGTGCTTTTGTGCACTTCTTCCTCCAAAAATGGCCTCAAATGCTTCAAGCTCAGCTCACAATCAGCTCCTAAAATCCAACTCTCATTGGCGACCATGGGATAGGGCGACTCAGCTCACCGAATCCCATGAACAGATCTGCACATGCATAACCACAAAGAGCATCAAGCTGATACAAAAAATACACAACAAAATATTCCAGAACTATCACCCTACCCCCTCACAAAATCAAGGCAGGAAAATCCATAAGGGATAGGCCCATCATAATCTAATAGAAACCCAAAGCGAGTCTCTAACCAACTACTTAAACACGGACTGCTAAAAAGTCTATCAAAGAGGTCATCCTAGTGGTGGTCTGAACTACCTACCTAACTTAGGAAAATTGGACTAGGACCTCCTACTAATAAGCGATGACTTCTATAGCATGGGAATCATATTTTTCTTGTAACACATTTTCTTCCCAAGGTTTCCATACTCGGGTGTATAAAAAGGAGGGAGCTGAGTGTAGAGTGACCTAAGGAGAATAGGGCATCGAGTCTTAGGTCTTGATTCAGTACCGAAGAACCTATCAAGCTCTTGTGAGGCGACACTTAATCTTTTTTTAAAGCTCACTTTTAATTTTTCTCAAAACTTCTTTTCTTTTCTCTTCTACTAGCTGTTACCCCTAGGAAGACAAGGCATTAGCCTCGGGTTCTGCTCATCCCTAGGAACCTTCCAAGCCTTTGCAAGGTGATAATCAACTAATTTAGGATTTTTTTTCCCTTTTCTCTTATCTTATTGAGCAATTAGAACCTCTTTTTACACACCTCTGTACTTTTTATTTCTGTAAATAGATTCAAAACTTGCTCTTCTTTTTAAGACTTTGGTAGGCTTCTCTAACTACCTCACACTAGCAAGGACTCCTAGGACAACTACCTAGCAAGCAAGAAGGACAGGGTCACAAGGACTACCCTCTATCACAGGTCTTTATCGCCTAATAATGTCTTAACAAGAGGTAGAAAACTACTCAAATCTTCCCCAAATTTAGCTAACCTAAATGTGGGACTTCATGCACCTTGATCAACGATCCCCAACAAACGAAAAGAAATTAACCCATACATATATAGATAACATTATCTACTTAAGGAAAAAACTCGAAAAGGGGATGATACCACCTAGAGTTGCCACAAAAAGCTCCTCTGCAGCAAAGGCTCCCTCCAGTGACTTCATCAACCTGTGTGGTGCAATCACTAAAATAGAAAACCATTAAACATACCTGCACCAAATAGATTTATGGCCCTATTGACTTAAAGAAATATCATAGTTCACACCTAACAAAACTGACCCTCTTATCCTAAAGAAATAAAGCCTTTAACATCTAACAAAATGGGCCCTCATGGCTTAAAACAATAAATCATTTAAACTCGACAAAAACCGTCCCTAATCTTGGCCTAATGAAATAAAACATAATAGCTCGTATATATCCCCCCTTGTGGATCCTTGCTAATAGACAACAAGATGCTTCTTCCCAAGGAGGAAATAGGGCTCCTACCCTAAACTAAATGCATCTGATTGTGACCCATGACTCTTGCATAAATAGCAAGAGGTGTATGCATAACGTGTCGTCTGACCAACCTATGGGCCCAAGATAACAAAGGCAAATGAGTCTCAGCCACTCTTTGCATCACCCATAGTAGCCATTGCCTACCATATAGGGCATGTTCTAATAAAAGCCCCCATAATAAACCAAGTCCTATCTCATCACTAATAGAGATATTCAAACTAGGACCACAGTTGAAGAAAAGGTCTTCTTCATAAGCAAAGTTTGCTAACGAGTTTGCAAACTAACGTGGAACCAGCTGAAGAGACGCTCTCTCAAACCCGTCGAGCAGGATCATAGTAGTGCAATAATACATAGAAAGAATGGGATTTCGTACTGTGTAAGTCTCATCTAGCTGGACTAGTTGGGAATCTTCTTTGACTAATAAATGACAGATATCATCTCTCTTAGCAATATTCAGTCCCATGATTAAAGATTTGTCACTACAAGATATAGACCTTATACCGGCATTTAAAGCGACGAAAATACAAACAACAAAATTTTCCCCCGTCGTCGCAAAAAGCATCGTTATTGACGACGCCATAGAAATGCCGCTATTTGCATTGCTATATGCGTCGCAAATGCGACGCATATAGTGACGCAAATAGCAACGCAACCAGTAAATTTGCGATGCTCATAGTGAGGCCAATAGCGATGCGAGCAATAAATTTGCGACGCAAATAGCGACGGTAACAGGGAAAAAAAAAATTGTGGCAGGGCAGCTTGTGTGCTGTATGAGAGCCATACAAAATAGTTTCTGCACTACTGCATACAAAGCGTTTGCAAACAAAAAGAATGTATACTGAAATCATAAAACTGATACATGAAATAAATACATGATCGCATAAAATGCGATTGGTACAATCATGAAAGGATATCACTAATACATAGAAAATGTCTACATAGATCAGGCGACTAAAAACTAAAGGTGTGTGAGCTCCAAGGATCCAAGGGCAAGCTAGAAATCCTCGTCCCCCGAAAGCTCGTCCCACCGCAAAGGAGCATCGAACGGATTCTGCAGAAAAAGAAACAACATATCAATCCACCATACAATAATGCATTCAAATATCTCATGGTAACTACGGACAAGAAAGATGAGTGACTTATAGGGCCGCCACGTCTATACAATCAGCTGATCAATGCATTGAGACCGTGCCTCTCTGCATATCGAGTCTCAAGGCCTTGCGGATCGTGATTTGTAATGGAGTGCTGCAAAGAAAACAAAATGCTAACTATTAGAAACATGATTGTCAGTACAAAGAATATTTCAAAAAAACAAATAAGCAAAACAAAAGAGAAACTTACAAAGTCCTTCAAATATGTCCTGTGGCCGCCACTCCCAAGATGATGCACCACTCCGGCCTCAAGTCGTGCCCTCGCCTGCTGACTCCAACGTCCTGGCGAATCTGTAGCCTCCTCCCTCTGTCGACGCTAGTCATCTGCATCTAACCACTCGGGCTTTGCAGCCCCACTCTTGATTGCCTTGCGTGCGTCGGATCGTCTATGTGACTTGTATGCACGCATGCAATCCATCATCCAGCCCGTAGAGAATCTATCTACTGTGGCTGCCACCGGAAACTCCTCGTGCAAGGATGCTACTATGTAGTCCTTGCTCCCCTCCGGTATATTCTTCCAATGATCTAGGACGTTGTGCCGAAAAACTTGTTGGCACAACTCCCTCATGCGAGCCATCACCCTCCTCTCCTCATCATTCATGATGATGGCTCCTGACTTACTATCAACTAGGTATCCATAACCCCTAGGAGTCTGCCTAAGATGGGTCCTCTCCCATCTCCGTCCACGCTCCTAGACATATCCCCTGTACATCCTGTGTACTGACGGGGGTACCCTCTCTCGGAGTGCCACTCAAAGGGGTGCCACCAAAAGGAGTGCCACCAAAAGGCGTGCCACCTGTTGACGGCTGCGCAAAAGCCGGAGTAACTGGAGTAGATGTCCCCATAGGTGTGACAAATCTTGGAGGTGACGCAGCTCCAGCTGAATGACGAGACGGAGACACACATCCGTGTCTCCACAGCAGCACCCCTTGATCCCGATGCAGTCCCTCCCTCTGGCCCAAGTCGTGAGCGTCGAGATTGTCTGCTCAAAGCTGAAGCATCTGATCGCGCTGAAGCAGATCTAGCAGAGCACCCTGACGAAGAACAAGACAGCTCCTGGTCTGCCATCTCTCTGAATCTCACGAGCTGATCTGGAGACATGCGTGCCATCATGTCTTGAAACTCCTCATCGCTCATCCCTCGACTCATCCTGAAAATGTCACCTGCATAGATAAAAAATGATGTTAGAATAATCAATTTAAACTATACAAAGTACATTAATATAAATCATTTTTGAAAAATCCCTCTTAAAATGCATATATTATGTACCTTTATGGAAGATCTAAACAATGAATTGAGTAATACAATTCTCCAAGAATGAAGTATTCTATGGTCCCATGTTAATCTCCTGACATAACTCTGCATACACTGAAAGGTCGATAGACATGTCACCACAAAAGAATGAGTCTGCCTCGTTCTCAAAAAATTCTTGGACTTCTGTATTTCCATCATTGTTAGCCGATGCGGGCTCCAAACTTGCGGTGGCCTCCACCCCTTGTAATACCGACCCCTCTATTTGCATATTTTCTTCATCTATGCTTGGAATATCGCTTTGATCATATACTCTCGCACTTCGAGGAGTTGAAGGTTAACATACCACCATCGAGGTTGTCGGGGGTTTGGATAGAAGATTACCTGTTCACAAACACGTACAAAGCGAGTTCAAACCATTGTGACATAAACCATGTCGTATTACAATTAGCAAGCAAATGACTCTTTGCACCTGTTCACAATGGGCCGGCAACACAAAGGTGTTGCGCAAATCTGTCCATTTTTTTTCGGAATCTATTTCAAGAAATCCAGATGGACCTCGTCGAACTGTTGCTCCAGCTCCTCCAAGTACCACTTTGAACCACTGCACATCGAATAGTATCGTGGAGAAGCTACAGTAATCCACCGTAATAATACTTTGCAAGTTCCCAAAATACTCCATCTCATCCACAACCGTGTTTGGATCCGTTGCTCGTCGCCGGCTCTCTTGCTCAAACCTTGCCATGACACCACAGTCCATTGTGGAGCGCATTTTGTCAATATGCTCCACGCGAAAATGCCGTCCGCGCGACCACGCTGCACTATATATTTTGACCTGTACATTGAAACACTCAAATTAGATGTAGCAAGCAAATTTAGATACGACACATTCTAAACCCCTCATTACCTTTGGACTACATCCCCTCGAGAACTCCCACTCCTCCATTGAGACCTCTGTCCCTTCGCTGGATGCTGCGGTCAAGGCTCCATGCAACCATCGTGTTGACATAAACCGCGGCATCTCCTCCATGCCTTCGGGATATCGAATCGATCGGTGACGCGTACTGCGTCGGAATTTAGCTCGTGCTTCCTCTCGATCTTGCCTTGCAATCTGGTACTTGGTGAGCCACGTCTCCATGGAGGCATGGTGCAACATACAAAAGCAATTCACCTTCTCTTCCATTGAGGCATCCATTCTTTTTTCTACCCCATTTCCAACCACCACATCTCCAGTCAGCCTATCATCACCCTTCAGCGTCCATAGCATTTCATTGTCTGGTTCCACCGTTGGTAGCCATTGTGAGATATGCACTAATGCCTCTGACACCAACCAACCTTCCGCCATGCTACCTTCTGGACGAGCTCGTTGTCGCACAAAGCCTTTCAGGGTTTTCATGAAGCGCTCCACAAAGAACATCCATCGCGTATGGATAGGTCCAGCAATCTCCACTTCGTCCACAAGATGCACAAGAAGGTGAACTTGTATCGTGAGCATGCTAGTGGGTAGGTATTTCTCAAAGAGACAGACCGTCTCAACTGCTCCCCGCCTTGCAGATTCAATAGAGGATGTCTTAATCTCTTTCTGTGAGATCCATTGCACCAAAGTCGACAACTTGTAAATGGCCCCGCGAATTTCTGGAGTAAGGCATCCTGCGATCGCGATCGGTAGGACAAACTGCCACAAATGAGAAAGCATTATAAATAATGGCCACTTTTCAAATTGCAAAATGCCCATGCTAATTACAATCCATTCTGTTCACAAACCTGACATATCTTATGGCAATCATGGGATTTTAGCCCTGACAATTGGTCATCTTTAGAAAATGCGGACCTGAGAGAATGCATCATACCCGTCGGAGTGCGGATAGACTTGATTACTTGCTTCACAATGCGCTGTTCTTTGGTAGACAAAACCCAGGGAGCCCGAGGAATCTGCACTCCCCCTTCAGCACTCGACTGTGGCCAAAGTGCCTCCATCTTACCTACCTCCTTCAAATCCATTCGTGACCCTATAGTGTCTCTCTTTCCTGTGATGTGGTCCCATAGCAAGCTACCCACATTCTTGAAAATATGCATGGGATCCAAAAAGTGGTTGACCTGTAAGTGGGTCCAATATGGCAACTCATAGAAAACTGAGAATTGTCGCATTCTATTCGGATGTGATTTCGGGTTTACCATTTTCAGCTCATACCAGCTTGCAGTGTTCATACGTGCTGGAGGTCATCCAAGAAAACCTTCCCTAAGTTCATGATCCTCCGGCAAGAAAGCGGCGTGTCCTTGATATACCATCTTCAACATGGTTCGTGACCTTCAAGAGTCTAACTGTGGCCCACACAATGGACATGCATGATAACCTGAGGTAACCAGACTTGTAAGGCGAGCCACGACCTAGTGAATACTTGATTGAATGAAATAAAATATAGATATTATCAGTGAGAACGGAGGTCTGCTCACCTGAGCACTCTCCCAATCCCAGAAAGTCATGCATCGTCCACATGAGAATGGCTCGAATGTTGGCTGACCGCCGACCATCGCGCTTGCTCATATCTTGCACAGTGACCCCCTCCTCCCACAAAATCTTAAGCTCATCGACTAATGGACGAAGATAGACGTCCATATTTTTTACTTTGTAGCGGCCCAGGACGAGCAAGCTAAGGATGAGATGTCCTTTCTTCGTAGAAAGCCATGGAGGGATGTTGTAGTTGACAAGTACTATAGGCCACACACTATAAGAAGTTGAGCGCAGACCGAATGGGTTCACACCATCCATGGCGAGACCGAGCCAAAGATTCCTTGGCTCTCGCACAAAGCTTGGGAATGTAGAGTCAATGTGGCTCCATGCGCGCGAATCCACTGATATTCGTTGAACTCCATCCGTGGACCTATTCTGCACATGCCACGTTGTCAAGCTTGCCATGCGAGACGTGCGAAACATGTGGTTTATGCAGGGGATGAGCGAAAAGTGTCTGAAAACTTTTTGAGGGATGGTTTTCCCTTGCAAGTCCTGTCGATACCTGTGAGCACCACACTTTGGACATGTCTCCATAGTATCGTATTCATCTCGAAACAATATGCAGTCGTTGATACATGCATGGATGTTATTGTAATCCATGCCAAGCTTCCGTAAAACATGTCGTGCATCATCATGAGACTCAGGCATGGTATTTGCAGGTGGTAATATATGATATTTCAATAACCTGAAAAAAATCATAAAACACCTTGAAAAAGCAAAAAAATTTGCAATAATACTGTTTAAAAAAAATCAATGAAGCCTATGTGCAAGGTACCTGAATAACTCAGTCACACTCGTATCGCTCCAACCGTATTTTGCTTGCACACTTAAGAGTGCAAGCAATGTCTTCAACCGAGATGCTCGACACCCATCATATAATGGTATGGATGCTTCCTCTCTAAGCGGGTCAGATGTCTCAACATCCATGGGAATCAATGCATCGATCATTGCCTCCATCTTAGGCTCCAAGTTTGTAGGTAGGTCGGGAAGGTTGTTTGTCTCCTCTGGGATTGACGGTATAGATGGGCCTTGCGAGTGGTGGATTGGCTCCTGCAATCCATCCATCGCACGTCCACGAACTCTTCTAATTGGCCGCAAAGGGTGCACTCCCCCTTGGGTCGAGACATCACCCCCTGGATAGAAAATTTGCCAACAAGACCCAATCTTATTGTGTATGGTTTTCAATTAGCTTGAGAGTACAATGCATGATTAATATTAACTTCAAATTACCGTTTGCTGAAAATCCGCAATCGCCTAATCAATGATCTCAGATTGAAACTCGCCAAATCGTCGTACGTGTTCTGTAGACAATCGGCGTTTTCGTCTAATTGCCAACTTGCATTGAGAGCAAGGACATGGGACATGCTGATTAAGATACGTCTCGCGGTCTTAAACAATAAGACCTTCTTCGTTTTCCATCTTATCTACATTACAGCAAATGAGGCTTAAATGGATAGCTTATGGAGATGTACGTCAAGTTGCAAGTTGACCATAAATCTTGCATTGTACATAGTAGTTGAGAGATTTTCCGATGTTATATCTCGGCCTTGTATCATGCTCAAGGATTTGTTTGTCCCAGTAGATAATTATTCGTTATTGTAAAAAACTGCACTAGAGGGCTTTGAGTATAAGTAATACATTTTGAGCATCATTGAGGATCTCTTAGTCTAATAATAAATCAGTCTCAACAAAAAGCATCTTAGAAATGTGGTTTTTTTGTCCTAGGATCGCGTATTAAAATTAATGCCATCTATGAAATTTATCAACTATAATAATAAAATTTATTTCAATCAATTCTACTCATAGTCATAAGACCTGAGAGAAAACATCCTATACTCAATTTAAGGGATTCTTCTTCTATAACAATACTTTTGGGTTCATTTTGATGAAGTACCGTAATGACCATTAGCTAGGGTATCATTTTCTTTTAGTCCTTCCGTTGACTAGTTGGCATGATTTCTAATTTGTTATGCCTATAAAGTTAATACAAAAACAATGAATTATGCATATCACAATTAGATCCCCTACTTGGACATTATGAAGGACATGACCAATTTTAAGCCATCTTAAAGAGTCACCAATGTACGTGGCCCATGGCAAAGCACATTGCATACCATTATCGATAAGTCTATTATCTTAAATTTCCTTCACCTCCCTCTCCCTCTCTTTCTCTCCCTCTCTCTCCCTCTCCCTCTCTTTCTCTCTTTCTCTCTCATTTCCTCTCCTAAACAAGCAAAAAAGAAAGTGATTCAAATATTAAACAAGCAAGAGGGAGAGTGAGAGAGAGAATGCACTCTCTCTCTCACCCTCTCCCTCTCTCTCTCTTTCTCTTTCTCTCCCTCTCTCATTTCCTTCCCTCCCTCTCCCTCTCCCTCTCTTTCTCTCCCTCTCTATCTCTCTTTCTCTCTCATTTCCCAAACAAGCAAAAAATAAAGTGATTTAAACATTAAACAAGCAAAAGGGAGAGGGAGAGAGACAATGCACTCTCCCTCTCTTTTTCTTTCTCTCCCTCTCTCATTTCCTTCCCCTCCCTCTTTCTCTCCCTCTCTTTCTCTCTCATTTCCTCTCCTAAACAAGCAAAAAATAAAGTGATTTAAACATTAAACAAGCAAAAGGGAGAGGGAGAGAGAGAATGCACTCTCCCTCCCTCTCCCTCTCTTTCTCTTTCTCTCCCTCTCTCATTTCCTCCCCCTCCCTCTCCCTCTCCCTCTCTTTCTCTCTCTTTCTCTTTCTCTCTCTCCCTCTCCCTCTCCCTCTCTCTCACTTTCTCTCTTACTCTCTTGTTTCCTCTCCTAAACAAGCAAAAAAGAAAGTGATTTAAGCATTAAACAAGCAAAAGGGAGAGGGAGAGAGAGAATGCACTCTCCCTCTCTTTCTCTTTCTCTTCCTCTCCCTCTCCCTCTCCCTCTCTTTCTCTTTCTCTCCCTCTCTCATTTCCTTCCCCTCCCTCTCCCTCTCCCTCTCTTTCTCTCCCTCTCTATCTCTCTTTCTCTCTCATTTCCTTAACAAGCAAAAAATAAAGTAATTTAAACATTAAACAAGCAAAAGGGAGAGGGAGAGAGACAATGCACTCTCCCTCTCTTTCTCTTTCTCTCCCTCTCTCATTTCCTTCCCCTCCCTCTCCCTCTCCCTCTCTTTCTCTCCCTCTCTTTCTCTCTCATTTCCTCTCCTAAACAAGTAAAAAATAAAGTGATTTAAATATTCGTCTTTGAGAGCTTTCTTGAAAGCATTCTAGTTAGAGCCTTGCACAAATAAATTTGTCACTCTAACCCGTAAAGCAGGCATGATAATTCATAAGAAACAGTTGATTCGATTGGTTGGAACTCTGAAGAAGTGCATCAGTCTTTCAAGGATTTTGACATAGGCTGAAAAATTTTGGCCATTAAATAATTTGCACTCACTAACAACAACCTCGATTGACTTAGTTGCATCATGTGTATGCTCTTGTCCTTGATGCAACAGTCATTGTTGATCCAATTGTTGCTGATGCAACTATTGCTGCTGCTGCATAGATAACTACATCTACTGATTCTCCATCATAATAGATGAAGAAAGAGTTTGAAATAATGCCTTCATATCATTTTTCTAAAGAGAAGAAGCAGTTGATAAAGGAGGAGGATTATTCGAAGAGTCTCCCATCTTGATGATTGAAAGCTATGCCTTCACGTTGGGTTCACTAAATGTCACACAGGATTAGCATGGGGGTTTGTGAAAGTTGCTCGCCATAGGGATGCTTAACAAGATGGGAGCAAAGGATAGAATAGAAGAAGTTCAATGCATCAATTCACAAGAGAACTTCAAAGTTTGGTCACAAGAAACCTTCATGTATCATGGATATGCATGAAAAGAGAAGCGAATTTGACAATGATGATATGGTACTTTCAGGTTCAAAGGTTGAGAAAGGCCTCTTCCACTTAGTATGCCTCTCAACATTACTTCAGATCATCATCTTTAGAGATAAGATGACGTGGTCACCATCTTGCAATGGCAGATGAACAGTTGATCTTCATTTTCCCATAAACATGCATGTTAAGGACTGTTGTGTCACGTGGTGGTTCTAGGAAGACAATAAATCTATTTTAGTCCATGCAACTAACTTTATAGCTTTGTAGCACAAATGATCTTGAGAGATCTATCCTCTTTTATGATCATTCCCGATTTATTTTACAACACAACCCTCATCCTGGCCTTCATATTGATGATCGAAGCATGGAATTTAAGTCCTTTAATAATGATGCCTTGTTCGTCGTTGTAAAAGTCACTTGCCACCTTATGTTTTGCAACCACCTATAATCTTCAAGTTCATAGCTACCTTAAATCCTGACGTTGACACCTTTTCCTATGATGTTTACTCTTCTTTCACAGTCACCAATTCTTCCCATGAATAAAGCATCCCATGACATCATCAGATTCCTTTTCAGGTTCTAGATTCTTCTCTTCTTTAGTAGTTGCTGCACAACTGAAGCTGCAACCTTAGATGCTGCTACAAGAGCTATATCAACACCAAATTTCCTCGGGTCCTTAAAGAACTCCTTAACCTTGTCCGCCTATGGGAAATAATATTTTGTTGCCAGGGCAATAGCCACAACATTCTTGTAAGCATTTATAAGACATGTTTGCCTTGTGACAGGACTTAGCACCTTCTCCTCCTTCTTGCCGCATGTTATAGTGCTTGTTGGCTCCAATTTTTCCAATCCAAACTCACTCCCATAACCACCCAAAGAGTACAGTGAAGCTCTACTTGTGAAGTAATATGTTGTCACAATCGATGGAAGGCTTGAGGTCCAGAGTGGGTGAAGACAATTAATAGGACCGACTCCACACTATCACATTAATCCATTTTTCTGGGAGCATCAAGTTGGTTGAGGTGTCCACAAGCCTTGATGAGTAGAACATTCCCCTTGTTAATCCTTATCAATAATGACACTAGTTCACATCAAAGATGTCTTTTTTCATTGCTATTGTCCTTCTAGAAAGATACATTGTCCAACACTTGGAACCAAAAGAGTGGAATTAAGAATCTATGCCACCACCACAACATCAATAACTCCAATTCTTTATTACTTTATCCTTTCATTTGTTTCCACAAAGATGTTTCCAATTGACTCTCATTGTGATATGCATCCTTTCCCCATCACACCCTCCATAAAGCTTTTCAATGAGTTTGTATACTCAAATAGACAAATTGCTCCCATGCTGACTATTGCTTTGTTTTAAATCCATATTCCTAATGATAGTACACTCTCTTACATCCCCTCAAAACAACATGGCCTTCATCATCTTTCAACTTCAATCTTAAAAGCTTTGATGTATAGGCTGACATGATTTATCAGTAGAGAAAACATTCCAAAATTCTCGTGACAAGAAGAATTTCCATGCTTCGTGTCTTCGAAATCCATGACCTTGCTTGTAATGAATGAAGCTGAGAGGAGAGAGGAGAAGAGCTGAAGAGAGAGAAAGAGAGCAAGAAGAAGAAGAAGAAAGAAGACTAGAAGAGGAGAGAGAAAGACAAAAAATAGGAGAGAAGGAGAGAGGAAGTCATGGAAGCTTGAGATGAATGTGAAGAGTATGTTCTTGATAATAATTGGTTGCCCTAATCTGGGGCTCTTACACCTTATATACCCCGATCGATGTGACTGGGTGTCTAAACCCTAGTCAGTGTGTATCCCGCTTGTTACAATCCATCCCCACCCTGAAGGTTTTTGCCCTCAAAAACAAGGAGAAGTAGAGGGGAGTGATGGGTGGGCTAAAGGAGGGTTGCAAAGTACTACTCTCAGCCCTTTGACAATGAAAATTGGGTGGGTAAAGACTAGGGACAACATGTTGTCCAGGACCAACTTGCTGAGGTAAATGGGTCATAACTTTGGATAGGTTGCTCCAAATAGGGCATACCGCATGTCAAAATAGATCTTATGACAAGTAATTTCAGTCTATGTAGAATGCATATGTCTAGGATTTGAATAAGTACAAAACTGTTCTAAAACAGCGTGCATTCTGTAGGCAGAGGGTGGTCAAATGGGACATGACTGGCTAGTCTTCCAACCATGGGGCCTCTTGGAGGTAGGGGAATTGATTGAAAATGGTTGTTTGGTGACAAGAGGCTTCTTCTGAGGAGGGTAGGCCTTGCCATTTTATGAGGTATTCTTTAATGAATCAAGATTGTAAGTGCTTATCTCGCTGCCCAATGATTGCTATAGGCATATATTGAGTGGTGTCTTCTTCATCTATGGGGGGAAGTTCTTGCACAATGATAGTCCACTGAGGAGCCCATGAAGGGTTTCAATAAGCTGACATGAAACACATTGTGTATTTTGGTGGTAGGGGGGAGTTCTAAGCAGTAGGCCAAGTCACCAACTCTCTTCAAGATCCGGTATGGGCCATAGAAGTGGTGGGCCAGCTTGTTATTGCCGCCCTTTTTGAGAGTTGAGTAGCGGGACTTAGGCACTTTCAAAAGGATTGATTCCCCTTCTTGGATTTCCAAATGCCTTATTTTCTCATCAACATAGAGTTTCATGTGTGTTTGGGCCTTTTGAAGGGTCACTTTACATTGTTGAAGTAAGGCTTGCATGCGATCCAAGTTAGCCTGACTCTAAGGGTTAATCTTATCATTAAATAAGTTTGTAGGGAGGGGAACCTTATCCCCATATAAGGCTTCAAAAGGGAAAAGTACAATGCTAGAGTGTGTGGAGTTATTATATGAAAATTTGGCCAAGTGAAGCCACGTATCCCAACTATGTTGTACATCATGGCAAAAGGTGCCTCAAATATGTCTCAAGCCATTTGTTAACTCTTTCAGTCTGGCCATCAATCTGAGGGTGGTATGCAGTGGATGGAGAAAGCTTGGTCCCCATGAAGGTGAAAATTTTTTGCCAAAAGTTGCTCATAAACTTTGTATCTCCATCATGTACTATGACTTGTGGCAAGCCATGCAACTTGAAGACATTTTCCAAAAACTGAGTAGCCGCCTGAGAGGTAGTGTATTGGGTCTTAGTGGGGATAAAGTGGGCAGCTTTGGTGAGGCAATCAACTACCACATAGATACTATTCCACCCTTTCTTATTCGTAGAAAGGCCAGTGATAAAGTCCAATGTGATGTGAGTCCATTTCCCTTCAGGGATAGGGAGAGGCTGCAAGAGGCTAGCGGGCCTAAGTGTACTATTCTTGTTCTATTGGCATGGAGCACATTTGGTCACAAAGTCCTTGACATCCCTCCATACTCCTTTCCAATGAAAGCTCTTGGAAATCCTATTATATGTTTTGAAAATACCCAAGTGATCAGAAGTGGGGCAAGAATGCATCTCTTCCATGATCTTCTACGTGAAGGGGGAAGTGTGGGGGATGACAATCTTACCATGGGACCAAATAAGGCCATGCTTGAGATAATATTAGGAGTTTTCAGCCATGACCCCATGCTGTAATTTCTCGAATATGTGGCTAAAGTGATCATCTAACAAGTAAGCCTCTTGAAGCTCTTCAACCCAATCACTATACAATTCAAAGATAGAGGATACTCTGCATGCCCACATTCAAGAGAGTGAATCATCTCCTTCTCATCAAGTTTTTGGCTCTCAAATGCAATCACACCATGCTCTTGCAACAATACTATATCAATACCTCGGCTACTGGCATCACAATGAATGGTAAATAGCTTAGAGAAGTCAAGGCAGACGAGGATGGGGGCTGAAGTAAGCACGTCCTTTAACTGGTTGAAGCTATGATTAGCCATGGCATCCCAAAAGAATGACTCCTTTTTTAAGCGATCAATCAAAGGTGCTACAATGGTGGCATAGTGCTTAATGAAGCATCTATAGAATGAAGAGAGACCAAGAAAGCCACGCAAAGAAGTGGTGGTGGAAGGAATGGGCCAAACTCTAACATATTGCACCTTCTTCAAGTAGCCTGCATGCCATTTTTTCTCACAATATGTCCCGAGTACTCCACACATTTCTACATGAAGGTGCATTTGCTCTCCTTAGCAAAGAGTCGATGCTCTCTCAATATATCAAACACCCTTCTAACATGTGTCAAGTGCTCCTTGGATGACTTGCTGTAAATGAGGATGTCATCAAGAAAACATGCACAAATTTGAACAAAAAGGGTTTAGGATTTTGTTCATGAGGCTTTGAAATGTGGCGAGGGTGTTAGTCAACCCAAAATGCATCATTAGAAAATGATACAGTCCATGATCAGTCCTAAAGGCCACTTTGAATTCATCTCCCTCCCTCATACAAATATGATAGTAGCCAGAGCGCAAGTCAATCTTAGTGAAAAAGCATGCCCCTTTCAACTCATCCACCAAGTTGTCAATCCGTTGGATGGGGTTGTGATTCTTCACCGTGATTTTGTTCAAGTTTTGTAGTCAATACACATGAGAAAGAAACCATCTTTCTTCTTGACTAACAGGATGGGGATGCATAGGGAAAAGAACTCGGTTCAATGAAATCCATCTCTAACAACTCCTTGACTTGCTTTGTAACCTCTTCATGCTCACACTTGGAGAGTTTGTAAGGGGGCTTGTTTACTGGCTTGGAATGGGGCTGTAAGTCAAGTGGGTGGTCCACTTGTCTCTGAATCTGTCGATAGGCTCAGTTCCAACCCATAGATATACTTGTGCAATTTAGCATCATCGCTAATGCTCTCCACATACATGTTCAAACTCATAAATTGATTCGTGTATTCACGTACAATGAGGTTACTTTGGTCAAGAGTGTACCATCGTCTTCCCAACCACTCTTTTTCCATAGGAGACACAAAAACTTGGACCATATGCATTTTAAAATCTTCCTAGTAATTGAACTGTTGATTCTCTCGATTGATATAGTGCCACCATGTGTGGGAAAATCCTTCCAAGTGGAGAGAAGCAAAAAGGATTTTTTGATCATCGGTGTGAGGGTAGATATTGAAGTAGGACTCCAACTTGGATGTCCATTCCTCTAAGTCAGATGGTGAGGGGGATTTCCCATTGTACTTTGTGAGGACGATCTTATTACACAATTCATTATGGCCATGCTGCCCATGAAACCCTTGTTGTCCATACATCCTGTGGTGGCCATACATGCCTTGTTGTCCATACATTCCATGTGGCGCATTATTCCCATGTTGTCCATTATAACCATGCTATCCATGATTGCCATGCTGGCCATTTGTACCATATTGTCTTGGATGGAGCTTATTCATATGGGGTGCATAGGGGCTCTTAGGGAGAGCAAGGGAAATTCGACCAAGGGTGGGAGAAGGCCTCAATGGGATGTTGGCTGCATGGTGGATAAGGGAATTCAACAAGGGCTCATCATGTGCATAAAAGGGTTTATCAATCTTGTAGGTAGAAGGGGGAATTCCCTTAGCACCAAGAATACCCTGTGGACCATGCAACGGTTCCTAATATGGAGGACATCTAGACTCATGTCTAGAGTCATTGGCCTTCTCTTGGGATGAAGCGATCACTAATTGAGAAACAAGAGTAGTGAGTTGCTCCAAGGTCTGTTGAGTCTTTGGGTTCGAGAGAGCCATGTGCTCAATCGCTTCATCAAACTTGGAAATCATTTGGCGGTGGTTGGAAACCATGTCATTATGTCGTTCCATATGATGAAGCTCATGCTAACAGAGGGTGTGATTGAGAAGGGTGTACGCATCCATTTTGGGTATTTCCTCTTGTAAGTCACCATGGTAATCATGTTCCAAGCTTGGTTCCTCATTCATGGAGGTCCGAGGGTCTCTAATCTCTCTCTTGAGTTCCTCTTGGACCTACTCTCAGTAAAAGCGGCATAAAATTTTGTAGGAAAATTCGATTGATGAGATTTTTGGCTTAAGTCAAAGGGGACAAAGTCCTCTTCAAGATGAGCTATTAACCTCTGTGATGAAAAATGATCAAAATTTTCTATAATGGAATTACTATGCATGTCCTGCCTACACCCTATCCACTGAATACCATATTGGAGAATATGGGATTTTTCCATAAGTTTGGGATACTTTCATAAAAGTATCGGGGTCTGGATCACTGAGAGGTTAGGGAGATGTTTACCTTGGCCGTGGTTGTGCACCCCTTCAGGGTCTTAAGTGGTAAGGGAGGGCCACATCTCTTTTATCTCACTACCTTACCTGGCATCGGCCTTTTTGTGGAAAATCAGATTTTGTAGCAAGAAGAATGTGCACAAGAGGGAGAAGAGAGTTCAAAGTACAAGAATAAAATCTTTCTTACTAAGTTGCTTAGAGTACAACTTGGGTACACTCTCTCTTCTACTTGATAATGACCCATAGGCTGAAGGAGTCTCACTTGTAGCTTTCTTGCTTGCACAATGGGGAAATACACACAAAGGTGTAGGCTGAAAATAGTTTTCCTCTTCTTAGTTGTGTAAGCCAAAAGAAATCTAGTATATAGAAATAGAAGAACCCTATCTATGGGTCTCAAACCAAACTCAACTAACTAAGGTGGCATACTAACTGAGCCACAAACTAGAGTAGATAGGGATAGCTGTCATCTAGCTATTATTCATGGGCGGTGTACCAACCGCATCTGCAAACTGACAAGTCGGTGACATAAATGCATAACGGTCACCCTGGCATAACATGAGTGGAGCTCAATATCTCAACACTCCCCCTCGAGCTCAATCCCAATTCCTGCACACCAAGCAGGTCTATGAACTTGTGCATCTTCTCTACGCCCAATGCCTTCGTGAATATGTCAGCTACCTGATCCTCTATGCTGACATAAACTAGATCAATAAGACCTAGTAAAACCCTCTCCCGCACTTAGTGATAATGCACCTCAATGTGCTTTGTTCTAGCATGATAGACTGGGTTATTTGCCAAGTTTATACTACTCATGTTGTCACAATAAATGACAACTGGCCCATCTGTAGACCGATGCATATCATAAAGTAGCTTATGCAACCAAGCTACCTCACATGCAGCCATTGCTGCGCCCCTGTACTCAGCCTCTGTGCTTGACAAGGCAACTGTAGGCTATTTCTTGCTGCTCCAAGTGACTGCAGCACTCCCAAAAGAGAACACATATCCACTGGTAGATCATCTATCAGAAATACTACCAACCCAATCTGCATCAGTGTATCCATGCAACTATATCTGAACCCTAGTCTCATAAAATAGTCCATACTGCAATGTGGACTTCACATACCTGGGTATGCATCTAGCTGCATCCAAATGTGGTTTTCTTGGAGCCTGCATAAACTGACTTACCAATCCAATAGCATAGCTCAAATCTGTCCTGGTAATAGTCATATAAATCAAACTTCCTACTATGCGTCTGTACATAGTAGGGTCTTCGAGAAGCTCACCTGTATCTGTGCTCAACTTCATATTCTGCTCCAAAGGAACTGAAATAGTCTTATAGCCTGACATCCCATATTTGGACAGCATGTCCAATCCATACTGCCTCTGCAAGAGCCATATCCCACTTGGTGATCTAATCACCTCAATGCCCAAGAAATAACGTAGCTCTCCCAAATCCTTCATCTCAAACTTTTGCTTCAATAGCATTTTCACATCAAGGATATCTTCATCACTGTCACCTGTGATAATCAAATCATCAACATAAATGACAAGCAGCATAATACCTTTCTCTGTTTTTCTCACATAAAGTGAGAAATCTGCCTTGGAAATCTGAAAGCCAATAGTGACAAGATACTATCCTATCTTGTCAGACCATACTCTAGGTGCTTGCTTCAAGCCATACAAGGCTTTCTTCAACCTGCAAACAAACTCAGGATGAACAGCATGCACATAACCTGGTGGCTGCTCCATATAGACCTCTTCTTGCAAATCACCATGCAAGAAGGCATTCTTTACATCCATCTGATGTAAAGACCATCCCTTTGATGTAGCCATAGCAATGACTGCTCTTATGGTTGCCATCCTTGCAACCGGACTGAATGTTTCTTCATAATCAATGCCATATGTTTGTGCATACCCCTTGACTACTAATCTTGCCTTGCATCTATTCACAGAACCATCTGCATTGTGTTTCACCTTATAAACCCACTTACAACCAATTGCATTCTTATCTTTAGGCAAAGGTACCAATTCCCATGTAGCATTTGCTTCCAAGGCATCCATTTCTTCATCCATGGCTTTCTCCCACTTTTCTTTTTCCATGGCTTGCTCAAAAGAAGTGGGTTCTGGTTCCTGTATCACTTTGACCATATATGCATAGTGAATGGCTGTAAATCCATCATATTTCAGCCTATCCACAGGATGCCTAGCTCTGGTAGATGTGCGCAAAGTAGGTTCACTCCCAGGTGCTCTCAAAACATCCCTCGTCTTCCTTACTCCAGGTGTAACAATAGAAGGAATACCCAACTCATCATCAATGCTCTGTTCTGAGCCACTGGATTCACCATCCACATAAGAGTGACCTGCATTCACATCAAACATGGGCTGATCTACCTTCTCTTTTCCTTTTCGTGATACCTGCATACCACTATCTGCATTGCTTTGAGAAGATTCTCCTGATCTCAATCTGCATGTCCATGGCGAAGAATGTGAACCATTGCTAGAGGACGCTCCAGGTCCACTAATATCTTGTGGTGACTGCTGCTGTGAATTTTGTACAGCATTACCATTTTGTGCATCTACATTATCAATCACATTTACTGGTTTATACCAGCTACTCATCTCATCAAAAACAACATCTCTGCTCACTGTAAACTTATGAGTAGAAGGGTTATAACATCTATACCCTTTTTGCTGTAGAGAATAACCAATGAAGATGCACTTCTCAGCCTTTGGATACAACTTGGATCTCAACTCATCTGGCACATGAACATAGGCAATGCAACCAAAAATCTTCAAATGAGAAATATCTGGTTTCCTACCAGTATACCTCTCCTCTGGAGTCATCCCATGTATTGCTACAGTGGGAGTCCTGTTCATTATGTAGACTGCTGTAGCAACTGCTTCAGCCCAGTAAAAATCTGGCAAGTCTTTTTCGTTGAGCATGGCACGAGATACCTCTCCAATATGCTTGTTTTTCCTTTCTACAATTCCATTTTGTTGTGGGGTATGACTACATGAATATTACTACTTTATGCCATGCTCCTGCAGGAACCTTGCAAACTCATTTGAGAGGTACTCTCCCCCTCCATCTGACCTTAGGCATTTTATTTGAAGGCCTGTTTCTTTTTCAACCATAGCTTTAAGAGTTTTGAAATGCCCAAAAACTTCACTTTTCTTTTTCATAAAATACACCCAAACTTTTCTGCTATAGTCATCAATAAAAGTGACAAAATAATGACAACCTCCAAGAGATGCAGCTTTAGTAGTCCACACATCAGAGTGGATTAATTCCAATGGCTTCTTACTCTCTTGAACATGTCTAGGAAATGGTTTCCTTGCCTGTTTTCCAAACTGACAGACTTCACATACCTTATGCATTTCTGCAACCTTGAATTTAGGCAACCCTGCAACAATACTTTGGGCTTGCATTGATTTAAGTCGCTGTACATTAACATGACCAATGCATTTATGCCAGATATCAATATCTGCAACTACACTGGTCCCATGTGCAAACATTGCTGCACTCAATTCAGGCATGTCTGCATCCAACGTAAACATTCTGCCCTTCTTATTTCCTTTTGTTATCAAGCGACCTTTATTTTTCATATCCTCAACAAAGCATCCATGAGAATTAAATCTGACCTGCAAGCCCTGCTCAACCATTTGACCAACAGAAACCAGGTTCTTGGTGATATTCGGGACATGAAATACATCCGACAGGTATTTCTTTTTCCTATCCTGCATAGACAAAGGAAAATTTCCAATCTGCACAATAGGATGTGCAGTATCATCACCAGTCTCCACAAATCCTGGTTTTTCCATTTTCCTTGCATCCTGCATCCATACTGCATGACCTGTCATGTGGTTTGATGCACCTGAGTTAATATACCACACATCGTTGCTTTCTTCTACACTTGTCACAGAATTGGTCATGTGCTGCACCATAAACAAATGCTCATTTCTGTCATCACCCTGTCTACTAGAAGATGCATAATTCCCTTGTTGCAATTTTCCATTCATGATGTCATTTTGCTTTTTATAGTAGTCTTTAGCCATATGACCCATTTTACCACAGTAGTAGCATTCAACATTGCTGTTTGCATTTTGGCCTCTTTGCCATCCACCACGATCTCTTTGGCTCCCCCTGCCTCTAGAGTTACCACGTCCTCCTCCATAGGACTGGCTTTCTTGAGTTTGCTGCATATTTTGATTTCTACCACGGCCTCTAGATCAGCCTCCTCTACCTCTGCCTCTACCTCTTCTAGCATTTGAGTAGAAGACAGCTTCTTTTGAAGTTCCTCCTGAAGCAGATGCACCACCAAGAGCAATCAACTCCTCAAAATCAGAAAATCTTTCACGGACGGAAATGGATGTTTGGAACTGTGTATAATCCTTTCCTAGACCATTCAAGGTCACAGAAACTAAATCATCATCTTCCACTGGCGACCCAATGGAAGCAAGTGCATTTGCAATCCTCTTCACCTTCATGTGGTAGTCATTGATGCTCATACTTTCTCTTTGCACATTGTGCAACTCTTGCTTGAGCTGCATTTTCCTGGCTTGCGTATTTGTGCTATACATTTTTGACAAAGTATCCCATGCCTCCTTTGGCGTACTTGCATCCTGAATATGCACAATCATAGAGTCTGAAATGCTGATAGGCAACCAGTAGATAACTTTCCTGGCTCTCTCATGCCATGCTTTAAATGCCAGCATTTGTTGTTGATTGGGAACATCAGGAAGAACTGGTTCTTCTTCATTTCCTGCAACGAATTCCCAATATCCTTTTCCCATAAGGAAATTCGTCATTCTAAACTTCCATGCTTGGAAGTTGTTCTTGTCAAGATTTTCAGTGACAATCTGTGAAAGAGAATCAGACGCCATTACAGAACACTGCAAAAAATTCTGTCACTGCAAAGAACACAGCTTCAGCCTCACAAGGGCAAATCTGCAAAACTGACGAAAGTGGTATTTGACCACACAGTCACTTCCTAGTGACAATTTTGCATCAGCAGGCAACAAGGATGATTCTGTAACTCCCAATGTCTCTGTGCACAGGCATACGATGCAATTTCTACAGTAACTTTTCACCGACCTATAGAACAGTGGTCGCACAGCATAAAACAGGGCCTTTTCTTAAGTGCGTGCAGAAAACTTCCGTCTCCAAAACAGGCCCTAAAATGGCCTCAAATCAAAAAATTAGAGCAACCATGGGCTAAAGCCCTCTCCCGTAGCATATACTTCCCTCTTGCTACACCGCGAAGGGGTCTCAATCTGAGACAATGCACCCTTGCACTTCCGGCTGTGCTACCTGCAGAGACTTGCTCCCAAAATAGAAAAATGAAAGCAACACTAGTCCTCTTACCAGAACACTGCGAATTGGGCTTTCTTTCTTGAGCTCCTTACCACGAACAAGGCTCTGATAGCATGTCAAGATTGTGGGAGAGAAGGAAGGAGTCTCACTTGTAGCTTTCTTGTTTGCACAATGGGGGAATACACACAAAGGTGGAGGCTGAAAACAATTTTCCTCTTCTTAGTTGTGTAAGCCAAAAGAACTCTAGTACATAGAAATAGAAGAAACCTATATATGGGTCTCAAACCAAACTCAACTAACTAAGGTGGCATACTAACTGAGCCATGAACTAGAATAGATAAGGATAGCTATCATCTAGCTATTATTCATGGGCGGTGTACCAACCGCATTTGCAACAAGTGACAAGTCGGTGACATAAATGCACAACGGTCACCTTGGCATAACACGAGTGGAGCTCGATATCTCAACACTATCAAGCTAGGGTTAGGGTTTTTCCCTACCTGTTAAGGCCATTCTCATACATCTGCCCTCATAGAACCTTGCTTAGGGTGAATTTCCATCCCTATATTCTAACACTCCCCCTAATGCCATGGTGGCATTGCATCACAAGAAATGTTAACGTTCCCCCCCTCAATCAAATGGGATGCCTTTATAAATTAGGCTACAAGGATATTCATAGGTAGAGGATGTTACAAGACTCAAAAGAGTCAGTCATCTGTGGATTGGGAGGAAAAGTTGGCCTCCAATTCCTTAGGTACTTCTGGAACACTAGGACACTTACTAGTGATATGTCTGGTCTTTTTGCATTTATTGCACTTCATTTTGTTAGGATATTTCTTCTAACAATTGCTTACAATATGCCATTTTTTGTGACAAAAGGAGCACTTAGTAGAGGTGGTATGGACTAACACTTGCTCACGAGAAGTAAATGCTGAAGTCCCTTTAGTATGGTTTCTCTTCTCTTCATCTAGGCAAGACTGGATAGTACTTGCCAAGATTGGATTCAGGATCTTAGTTAGAGTAGTCACAAAGTTTGGAAAAACCTTCTTTACAGACTTCAGAAGGATGGAAATGGAATCTTCATCATGAATGGGCACTTGAAAAGAGGCCAGCTATGCCATAAGCCCCTTCACATGTGAAATAAACTTTCTTAGATCTTCTTCCTTTTTGTACTCCAAGCTAAAAAACTCAATCTTTAGAAAGATCTTGGAGTTCTTCCCTGTATAGTGCCATAGAGCCTTTCAAGTTCATCCCACTTCTCCTTGGTAGTGGAGAGTTGGTCAATCTGATGAATTAAAGATTCATCTAAATGAAGTATGATGATGGCCTGAGCCGTTTCATCATATTCTACATCAAGGAGATGGGTCAATGACTTTGGTCCCTTTTATGAAGGGTCAATAGCCTCATTCCATCATTTTATATTTTACCAAGACTTGCCAAGGATGGAAATCTTTCCCATTGAACTTGCAAATTTGAGGCCTTACATCTGCATAGGCCATGGCCATTATAGGAAGGTCTTACCTATTTCCTTGAGCAATGGCAGTGTCTAGTCCTTTACAGGTGGCCAAGTACAAACCAAATAGTAGAACTAATAGCCCTAAAAATGATAACCAACATTAAAATTGTAGAGTTGAAAACGGTTGGAAATCATACATATGCAATATCTCAAGATAAGATTCAGGTGGTCCTATTCTTTGAAAAACCCTTGATTTAAGTTGTTAACCCTCAAGCAAACAAAGGTGGAAAATCTGGAAAAGCTGAAGTAGAAGACAAGGCCAAGGCAAAAGTGAAACAGAAGATGAAGGTGCGCCAAGAAAAATATGGAAACACAAGAAGTGTAGAAAATTCCTAAATAAAGAAAAAAGATGCACAAGAAAAAGCACAAGTTCTTGTGATGTGGATGGTGCATCGGCTATGTGAGAGGTAGCCATTAGTGTTGGGCTTGGAGCGCTTGAAATAATAAGTGGTCCGTGGGTCTTCGCGGTTGAGCGAAAGCTCCCACGTTTTGGTTCCGTTGTCGGGACCAACGGATTCAAGCCTTGAGTGCTTGCGCACTTTGAATTGAGCATGGAAGTAGGGTTTTCCCCAAACCGGTGCTTGAGATAGATAGGTAGGAAGCGAGAAAGTTTGAAGAGGTATTTGATCTCCTTAACAAGTAGGCTTTTGGTTTTTTGGATTTGGAAAAGCATGTTGGAGTAGTGTAGGTATTTGCTTTGTGATTTGGATGCATTAGGGTAGGAAAAAACAAAGAAAGAGAAGAAAAACTAGCATCAAGGTTTCTTCTATCATAACAGGGCATGAGGGTTTGATTCGGTTTTTCCGATTTGCATTTTGGAGCTTATTGGCTATTCTGGGTGTATACAACTCTTCCCCTCCATCCATAGCTTTGATCTGGAGGTGCGTGTGATAGGTCATGACTTGAATCTTGTGATTCCAGTGATTTATCGTTGCGCCGGTCAAAGTTGCGCCATGTTCAGCTAGTCCGAGTGATGACGATTCTTGGCCAAGTCCCAGAATCGGCCCTCAGTCCACTACTGCTTAGACCACCTGACTCGGACCACTCGACTCGGAGGCATCGAAATTTGGCCCTCGGCCCACTCAACTCGGACACCCACTGCTCGGCCCATCCGAATCGACCATTTGGACCAACTTTGAAATTCGGCCCTCTGCCCTGCTGACTCGGCCCAACCCCATTCGGACAAGTTGACATTCGACCCGGCCGAATTCACCACTCGGCCCACTCGGACACTCGGCCCTTGGACAACCACACTCGGACTGGCCAAATTTGACATTTGGCCCTTTCTCATTCGGCTCTCAGTCCTGGGACATGGGCCAAATTGAGCATTCGGCCCTTGCAATTTGGACCTGTTAGGCCGAATTTGGATTTTTTCAAATTTTAACATGTAGACCCTGAAACTAACTGAGAGACCATATAGAGACAAAACCATATTATAAATCGATCACGTGGATGAAATTTAGTTCAAAATTTGGCTATAAATAGTCCTTCAAATCGTGCATGGTGTTTACTGTAACGGCCCTACGGGCTAGGGGGAACTGCTCCCCCAAGTAGGTTGGAGAGAAAACGTGCACCGTGTCAGGTCCTCCAAATTGGACCCTAGTGTAGTAATGGCTCTACACGAGCATGGATTCTCACTTGCAAAAGAGCATGGATTCTACATGAGCATGGATTCTCACTTGCAAAAGAGCAACCAAAAGCCCATACCCGAGCAGAGACAAACAGAGACCCTAGAACCTCAATGGGCCAATCTAGCCAACAAGGGCAAAAATGCCACACTGCAAAAACACATACGTGTTGCATTCAAACTGCATCTTGTCAAAGTGGAAGGCAAAAACATCAAGCTACAATAGCGAGAATGACTAGATATGATAGTCTTGATGATAGATGCTCCTTGAATAGCACTGCGCTGATGATCCAAGACATCAGTGGAGAATCCACATCTGGTTGTATAGTTGGGGACTCTAGGGCATTTGTCATAAGGCTAAAATTTACAAGCCAAGACCTGAAAGAGGAAGACATAGTAACAGCTTCTTATCTTAGGGTCAAACTCACCGTGAAAAGAGAGCATACTATCGATGCTCTAATTAATGAAGGAGCATATTTTAATATCTTGACCTATGAATCATGGATCCTACTAGGCCAACTAGAGCTCACACCGACTAATGCAACTCTTAGCCCTTACGGGGGACACCCACAAGCACTCATAGGGAAGTGCAAAATCCTTGTGATAATTGAAACTGAAAGCTTGCCTATCCTATTTCGTGTTCCTCCAAATAGTGCTAATTACGGGAAGGAAACCCTCTTGAAGACCCTTCAAAAGGGCGACCAAGTGTGAGGTCGACTATGTAGCACAAAGGATACACCTGATATTACCGGGTGTGAGGATAGTCACAACCTTTAGCAAGGGTGACCTCATCGAGCCTTGAGGGAAAGGCATGGAAGGTGCTGACATAACAATCAAGCCTACTAATGAGAGCAAGGACTTGTTGGAAGAGTTGATACAAGCATAGGTTGAACAACGAGAACCAGTGTGAGTGAGGCCATGCTTGAAACTGAGAAGGTTAGGAGCCAATGCCAAGGATAGGCGTTGGACTTATAAATATCGTAGAAGACCCCAAAAGAAGCCCAAGCCTTATAGACGAAGGCATCGATGGAGAGCCAATACAATGCCAAGATGGATATCCAAAGTGTTGCTACGTGCTCAAGGATATTATACAGGTAACAGATGGATTTGGGTACCAAAACCCCCTGCTAAACCACCTCTATCAGCTGAAGGTGAGACTGCATCAAAAGCAATGAAGAACAAGAGGAAATCTAACAGAAACTCCAAGTCTCGAGGCAAGAAACCAAACATGAGTGTTCGAAAGAAAGAACCTTAGCCTAGCATGCTTAATAAGTTGATGTCATATGTAACCATTAAGCATGCACAAAGACCGGTAGTGCTCAAGGAGCTTTTGACTTTGCAAGAGGATAATGAGTACCAAAGGCACAAAGCTGCTCATGAGAAGACTGATTGCTCAACAAAGTAAATATGTAACATGTCCACCTGTTCACTCGTAGGACACGTTGAGGGCTGAAATGATGAACGGGTTGCCTCTTACCCATCCAACCTCCAATCCTCACTAAGAGAACTAAAGAGGGGGCACCACGTAGCCAAAGGGAGGATGGGCTAGGACATCCCTTTTCTTAAAGAGAATCAAAAGAACTAAGACAAAAATTTACAAGAGAGAATATATGCACTAAACACTCTATTAGAATATGAGAGAGAGAGATGAGAGGGGAGGGAGACAAGAGGAGAAGAGGTAAAGGAAGCTTTCCATTATGTATTTATGGAATGAGAAGATGAGAAGAGAGGGAGATAAGAGGAGAAGAGATAGAGGAAGCTTTCCATTATACTACATAATAAGAGAACTTACTCATAGCTTACCTCAAAGAGATGAGAGTATTCTAGAGTGCTCTCATGTGCTTGTCATTGTCCTTCCCCCTCTTCATTTTCCATGGGCTCTTTATATAGCCTCCATGAGGGATTAGATTAAGCTAATCTTCTTGATTAACATAATCCTAGATGACGTATGGCATCATTGAAAATATAGAGAATAGTGGATGGGACAAGTCTCTACCTTGGTCATCATGCAAGAAGCCAAGGGTGGTGGTAGACAAAATAGAGAAAGGGAGCTAGATTACAAGAGGTGGATGCCCAAAGCACATTATTATAATATATTTACAAGAAGGATAGAATGGAAAGTTGGTGTGGTGAAAGAGAGAAGCAAATTGCATGTAGCCAGTAGTCTGTGCCTTCGTAACTTCAAATCTGTGAAGAATCTGAAAAAAGTTTCTTCTGCAACTTTGTAGACCAGGTTAAAAGAGATCAAGCAACGTGGGAGTTTTCTTGAAATTGGCTTTTCCTTGGGAGTTATTGAGATTATAAAAAATGTCTTTCAAAAGCTGCTTTGACTTTAGTCCCCCATATATATATAAATACATATAAGTATGTGACAGAAGGGGTCCATGCTTGTAAGCTTTTGTGTAAGATCCAAATGACACCATGATGTGGATATTGACTTGTGTGCTAGGGTGAGGTGTCCTGTAATGATGGTGATAGATTCCAAATCTTAGTGATATAGGCGGAACCATGTGTAGTTGGAGGTTAGTCCTTTGAAAAATCTATGCACTCACTCAACTCCTAGGTGTAATTTATTTCCATCTTCACTAAGATAACCATCCATTTTACCCTTTACATTGACATGCCTCCTAAGAACTTGTTCCCCCCATTTGCTAGAGTTATCATAATCGAGACGCAATGTAGCATACCTAGTGCTTGAAGAGTAAACCCAAAGTGATATGGTAAGATCTTGATAGGGGTTTTGGCCAAATTTTGTGGTAGTAATCCGGGTTGTAAAAAACCCGGATCATTAGCCCTCCCCTTAGGCTAGAGGCATTCATGCCTCTGGCTTGCTAATGATGGTCCAATAGAGCAAGGAGGACTGCACCCCCTCATTTGTAGCTCTTCATTGAATGACTGCTCCAAAATGTTCATATTTCTTTGAAAATAAGGCTTCAGTCACCGCCATCCATTTACCCTTGTCTTGTGAACCTTCCCATCCATGTCACCTAGCTTATAGCTGCCATTTGGATATCTCCTTATGACCATGAATGGCCCTTCCCACTTGAACAGAAGTTTAGCATCCTTTCTGTTATCAAAAAGGTTATCATAGCGTAGCACAAGTGATCCTTCCCTTATGTGTTTGCTAGCCAGCTTCTTATTAAATGTCTTCCTCCTCTCTTTAGCCTGCATGAAATAGTGTTGGACTGTTGCTTCTCTATCTAACTCCAGTCTCTCTAGATCCAAGATCCTTTCCTCTAACTTCTTATCTTGATTCTTCTCTTGACTGGCTACTAAAACACGCAAACTGGCCAGTTCCACCTCTATAGGAAGCAAATCCTCTTGGCCATAGACGAGGTGAAATGGAGTATAGCCAAGTGAGGTTCTGAATGAAGTCCTGTAGGCCCAAAGAGCTGCACTCAATTTTTTATCCCAATGCTTGGGGTGCATGTGTACTTGCTTGGTAATTATCTTACAAATCAACCCATTTACTTTTTCAACCAAACCATTACACTGTGGGTAGTAGGGAGTAGAATGCCTGTGCTTGATTTTTAGCCTTTCCATTAGCTCCCCCATTATATTCGCCCTAAAACCAGGACCCCGATCAGAGATAATTTCCAAATGTGTGCCAAACCTACAAAAAATATTTTCAAACACAAATTTTCCCACTTCTTGGGCTGTGATCCTACTAGTTGCTGAAGCCTCTGCCCACCTCGTCATGTAGTCCACACCCATTATGATGTATTCCTTGCCAGACTGAGTTCGTGGGAGTGGCCCTATTGCATCAATCCCCCATTTCTCAAATGGTCCATATGTAGTTATGGGATTTTGTTCCTCATGCACTAGCTTCCTTGGTCTGGCCTTTTGGCAATCGTCACAAGTGCGGCACCAATGTTGCACATCTCGATGTAGACTAGGCCACACAAAACCGGCATGGAGAATATTCCTGTTGGTTATTTCTTGAGCAAAATGTCTGCCACAAACCCCTTCATGGCAGCTATTAATCACATCCATAATCTCCTTTGCTGTTGGCACCCTTCTAAGCACTGCATCCTTTCCTTTGCAATACAACACATCATTTATCAAGCGGTATTTAGTGGCCTTAGTAGCCATCCACCTTTTCTCACTCTTACTCATATGTGTATGTGCCTCACCATGCTCAAGAAAATAAAGCATATCTTGTAGTTGAAACTTACCCTGAAACAAGAGAAGCTTTACTGTAATGATGCCCATCATTACCTCTTTCAATTTTTCAGCTGCTAGAGCATCTGCGTCGCCATTTGTGCACCTTGGCACAAAATAGATTTGGGCTTTCTGTAGCTTTCTCATAAGAGTTTTAGCTTCTCTCATTTTCACTACTAAGTTATCATTTTTACAAGCCCAGATTCCTTTCATTTGCTTAACAATTAGCATAGAATCCCCAAAAACATTAAGTCAAGTGACACCATGTGAGAGACACCACCTCAAACCTAAAAGCAAGGCTTGATATTCTGCCTTATTGTTAGAATGGACATCCTCCAAGCTGATGCCTTCTCCATAAAGTTTGTCACCTTCGAGACTGAACACCACTATTCCTACTGCCGCTCTGTCTTTAATACTCTTGTATGCCCCATCAAAGTAGAGGGCATGGGCATTCTCCACCCGTGGCGGCTCCTCAAAAGGAGGTGTCTCCTCCTTTACCTTTTCCTTCTCTTTTTCCTTCTTTTGATGACATGTATGGGTCAACAAATCAGCTAGGCAAGCTTGAGTAGAATCCTCCACCTTGAAGGTGTAGTCAAACTCTTGGAGTTGTATCACCCACTTAACGATTCTGGCTGAAACATCCATGTGCTGTAAGGCATAGGAAAAATGCTCTTATGTTGTGATCACTATGAATGGCCTAGGGAGAAGATAAGGACAAAACTTTCTTATAGCAAACATTAGAGACAAAACCATCACCTCGACCATCTTGTACCCTTGTTTTGATGCTGTCATTACTCTACTAGAAAAGTAAACCGGTCTCATTAGGCCAGTTTTAGCATCCTTTTGTATTAGTGCTGCCCCTAGACCATCTTCCCCAAAATTCAGATTGACAAAAAACTCCTGATCCCAACAAGGTTGTAACATTATAGGAAGGGTGCTAAGAGCCTTCTTCACCTCGTGAAAGCACCTTTCACTTTCGTCACTCCAGAGGAGCTCCTCAGAGTGGGTTAACTGTTGCAGTGGAAATATTAATTGCGAGAGAAGATGAATAAACCGCCCCATATATCGCACCTTCTCAATGAAAGAGGTTAGTTGCTTCATAGAAGATGGTGATGGCACTGCTAATAGGGCCTTAGCTTTGTTTGGATCTGCTTCAATGCCCCTCTCACTTACGATATGCCCTAACAAAGTTACACTGCTTTCGCCAATGTGACACTTCTCATGGTTTAACTACCCCCCCATTTGTGCCGATTGAAAGCTTCATCCACCTTTCCTAGATGTAGAGCCTTAGAACTATAAATACAAAAATCATCAATAAAGACCCTAATGGATTTCCCAAAATATAGCTAGAAGACATAATTCATGAGTCGCTGGAAGGTAGCTGGGGCATTTGTTAATCCAAATGGCATTACTTTGTAAGCAAAACAACCCCAAGGTGTAATGAAGGTGGTCTTTTGTTGATCCTCCTCAGCTATTCGGATCTAGAAATAACCTAAATACCCATCACAGACAGTGTATCTCTCATGCCCGGCCACCTCGTTGAGTATTTCATCTTGAAAGGGAAGAGGAAAGTGATCTCTCTTAGTTGTAGCATTTAGCGGCTTGTAATCCACACAAATCCTCAATTTTTCATTCTTCTTGGGTATCACCACCACAGGTGAAACCCACTCTGAGTCCCCTATTGGATAGATGAAGCCTGTCTTCAAAAGTCATTGCACTTCACTGAGTAGAGCGTTTTGTTGAACTACTCCCAATCGTCATAGTCGCTGCACCACTGGCCGTGCTCCCTCTTTTAGATTAATGTGATGTTGTACTACTGTCACACCTATGATGTGTTCATAATCAGAAATAAAAAGTGCAGAGTGTTTTATCACCACTTCCATGTAGGCTGCCTTTTCCTCAATTGATAGATCCTTAGCCAACATTTTTTCTAACCCCTTCTTCTCAACCTTTGGAAGCTGCTACGAATTTCACTACTAGAAGGCCCTTTTAACATAATCCCCATCACTTCTAGAGAGCTTTCTTCCTCCTCATTAGAAGACTCTCCCTCTGTCATAGATGACCAACCCTCGCTGGAACTCCATTCATCAGCGGTGGTCTCTAACACAAGATCCTCCTGTCGGCCCTCCTTCATGTTGTAGATAGTGCTCTTCCATTTTTTCTGTAGCTCCTTTTGTGGCCTTAGCTCTAAAGCCCCTGTCTCCCAATCTTTTCTGGCTTTCATTCCCATTAGCCATGGTCGCCCAAGAATGAGCGGATAGCCGTCCCCTTTCACTGGCATCACATACATGTCAAGCTCCAATTGCACTTCACATACCTTTACCTTGACTTTCTTTAAAACTCCCAAACAATTTACTACTACATTGTTAGCCATTTTGGCCCCAAATTTAGTACTTTCATTTACCTCTAATCCCAAACAATGCATCAACTTTTCCGTCATGACACAAATCTCTGCATCTCCATCCACATATGTCTTTGACACTCTCTGCCCATTGATTTCGGCTTCCACTAGAGGCACAATATCTTTCATCTTTCTATCCTGGATTGCAGTCACATGTCTCTTCTTCATGGGTCTAATGCTTACCATCTTGGACCATTGTCACCGCACTGTTGGAGATAGATGTAGTAATTGTGGCCATGAAATTTTTGGCCCTTGATCCCTCACACAAGCAGATCATAAGCTCTAGTACCTTTACCCAGGGAAAAATCATTTGGCTCAATGTGTCAGCGTGAGCGAGCCCTCCTCTTTTTACTATTGCGTGTCTTTGCAGCCATTGATGACTTTGCCTCCTCTTCCATATTTTCAACCTCCTTTGGTGGTGTAAGCTCCATTCTCTCAATTGTACGGGCTTTCTTCACCGGCATTGCTTCAACCTCTACTACTTTGGCATTCCCTTTGACATCACTCTCATCTAAACTAATTATCCTAACATCATGATTCTCTGGCAATTGGACAGGCAAGGGTGGCACCTCTGCAAGTGGTCGAGGATGCTGGAGAACTTGAACCGGCGGTGGAGGCCCTGGATTCAGTTGAACAAACCTTTCCCTAGGTGGTGTCACTTGTTGTCCCCTCCTTCTTGGTTGGAACCCATTTCCTGGAAAACGCCTAGGATGAAGTACATACCATGGCCAGTCTCCCCACAATTATAGCAAACATACTCTCTTTCTTGTCTCCTTGGACCTCGATTGCCTTCATTTATGAGGGGAGGGGGCCGTACTCCTTGCACCAAATTTAACAAAAGGCTTTCAAGTTGATTAGTAATGCATTGTAGGAGCTCTTGATGTGGTATCTCTGGTTTAGGTGGGGCCTCTACTATTTCTCTAGGCCTTGGCATGGTTGGTAAAACCTGTATGGGCTCAACTCCCCCCTTCAACTGGGCTTGATACTTCAATTTTCTATCTTTCTCCCTGGCATAAGTGACCAATTCTTCATAGGATGTGGGAAACTTTCCTTTGACCTTCTCCCTTAGTAGAGGATGGAGTCCGGCTAGAAAACAATCTTTCTTAAGGAAATCAGGTACTCTTTCTCCCTCGGCTAAGGAGGCTGTCCATTTATCCCATAATTTTATAAACATGCCTTCATATGCTTGGTACTCCCTGGGTAAGGTTTGGCAAAGATCTAAGAGCTATCTTCAAATATCTTTAGGTGGCTCTATATCTTGGTACTTGTGCATGAATGGGGTCTTGAGATCCTCCCAATTACCCCTTGCAGCCTCCGGGAGAGCTTGATACCACACTCGAGCATCACCCTTTAGAACTAAAGAGAAAGCCCGTACTTTGGTTAATTCATTATCCCGGCCTGTGACTAGGAAGGCCATTTCTAAGTCATCCAAAAAGTCTAGAGCTTTCTCTCCTTTGTGCCCAAAAGAACTTGGAAATGTCATGTTGCCTTAGTAAAGCACAAAGATGAACACGTCTAGACTTAAGTTGTATTTTATGAGGGGAAGGATGAATGGGTTCATAGATGCATTGATTTCAGCAAGACGTCTAGGCCTCAGTATGCTTCTAATAATGCCTTGGAATCTAAGCTTTGTGCTGGCTACAATATACACAGTTTGCATAGCAAGTGGACGGATAGGTCCATATAACTCGTGGTGATTCATAAGAAACTATTATAACAAGATAAAGACATATACATTGAAGGATGCATTGTAGTCTAGCATTGGGAAGATTATAGGTTCTAGTGATACAAGAATCTCCCTTAATCTTTCAGCCCCAAAGTCCATGACAAGACGCTGCTAGAAGAAAATCTTCCTACTGATGCGTACATTAACTCGGATGTTTTGTACAGAGTGGAAGGTGTAGAAATTCGGGCCATTATTATTATTCATGAGTGGAGACTACTTAAGGGAGTAGAGGAAATGCACTTTCTTGGATTATGAAGAATTTTCCCTAGAGTGTTTCTTTCTGGAACCCACCAACTTTGCTATACAGAGAATTTGCCTACCAGTGATTGTTCTTGCCTTAGTGTGTCCATCCTCGGTGACATATATTTCATAAGGTGTGATGGCCACCTTTTCAACCACACCCAACCTTAGAGCTAGCAAGAGTTGAAGGTAGTCTCCATACTTTGCACCTCTACAAAACTCCACACCGTTCATGCATAGTTGTCCTCCTTTGATGCGGATTAGTCCAGAGAGAGAGAGATTTGATGATTTGGAGATGAGGACCTCTCGGAAGGGCCTTCACTTTGTTTGCAAAACACTCACCACAATTATGAGAACCTAGTGATGGCAACATGATTTTTTCCGTTGTGAGAGAATGGAATTTCTAAAGTGAACACCTTTTACTCGCATACATGCCATCATCCGATAGGCATACTTTCTTTCTTGGTCTTCCTTAGGAGACCATTGTGGGAGTCGTGGACTTCGACCAGCTTCGAAATGAGTTGGTAAAGGCGTTGGAGAAGAGCCACTTGGAGCACTGGTTGTAGAGGATGTACCACAAAGTGTTGTATCATCCCACATAAGGAGGTAGAGAATTGTGGTTGAGAATGTCCTCAGTGGGGGCACAAAAAATGAGGACTGAAATGATGAACGGGTTGCCTCTTACCCATCCAACCTCCAATCCTCACTGAAAGAACCAAAGAGGGGGCACCACCTAGCCAAAGGCAGGATGGGCTAGGACATCCCTTTTCTTAAAGAGAATCAAAAGAACCAAGACACAAATTTACAAGAGAGAATATATGCACTAGAGACTCTATTAGAATATGAGAGAGAGAGATGAGAGGGGAGGGAGACAAGAGGAGAAGAGGTAAAGGAAGCTTTCCATTATGTATTCATGGAATGAGAAGATGAGAAGAGAGGGAGACAAGAGGAGAAGAGATAGAGGAATCTTGCCATTATACTACATAATAAGAGAACTTACTCATAGCTTACCTCAAAGAGATAAGGGTATTCTAGAGTGCTCTCATGTGCTTGTCATTGTCCTTCCCCCTCTTCATTCTCCATGGGCTCTTTATATAGCCTCCATGAGGGATTAGATTAAGCTAATCTTCTTGATTAAGATGATCCTAGATGATGTATGGCATCATTGAAAATATAGAGAATAGTGGATGGAACAAGTCTCTACCTTGGTCATCATGCAAGAAGCCAAGGGTGGTGGTAGACAAAATAGAGAAAGGGAGCTAGATTACAAGAGGTGGGTGCCCAAAGCACATTATTATAATATATTTACAAGAAGGATAGAATGGAAAGTTGGTGTGGTGAAAGAGAGAAGCAAATTGCATGTAGCCAGTAGTCTGCGCCTTCGTAACTTCAAATCTGTGAAGAATCTGGAAAGAGTTTCTTCTGCAACTTTGCGAATCAGGTCGAAACCGATCGGGTAGCGTGGGAGTTTTCTTGAAATTTGCTTTTCCTTGGGAGTTATTGAGATTATAAAAAATGGCTTCCAAATGCTGCTTTGACTTTAGTCCCCCATATATATATAAATACATATAAGCATGTGACAAAAGGGGTCCATGCTTGTAAGCTTTTGTGTAAGATGTAAATGACACCATGATGTGGATATTGACTTGTGTGCTAGGGTGAGGTGTCTTGTAATGATGGTGATAGATTCCAAATCTTAGTGATGTAGGCGGAACCCATGTGTAGTTGGAGGCTAGTCCTTTGAAAAATCTATGCACTCACTCAACTCCTAGGTGTAATCTATTTCCATCTTCACTAAGATAACCATCCATTTTACCCTTTACATTGACATGCCTCCTAAGAACTTGTTCCCCCCATTTGCTAGAGTTATCATAATTGAGACGCAATGTAGCATACCTAGTTCTTGAAGAGTAAACCCAAAGTGATATGGTAAGCTCTTGATAGGGGTTTTGGCCAAATTTTGTGGTAGTAATCCGGGTTGTAAAAAACCCGGATCAACATCTTAGCAGCCCATCGGGAAGAGAATCTAGAAGGCACCGCCCGGCACTCCCATGGAATTTCACGGGGTTTGCGATCTAGGTCTTCCCGAGTTTGCCACATAGCAGAAGCATTCCAACCGTTCCTACTTAGGACCGACCTGAATCAGGGTTTCCCTAGTGGTTAAATTCCTAGAACGGTAGCTAGTGTCGAACCCGAGGAAAACTACTTTACGCAGAAACGTCAGTGTCGAAGCGGATTCATGCTGCACTTGGTTCAAGGAGAATGGGAAACGAGAGGGATGCAAAGCTCGACCTCTCTGCCCATAAGGCATAGTTCCATTCCGTTCCCCTAAAATAGCATAAATCAAGACTCTAATATCCTAGATTCTAGGTCAACGTTCCTTGCTATCAATTTCCTTCGAGAAAAGTTTCCGGCCAACTGCGACCACTCGTCCATAGGATGGACCCATGGCCACATCCACCGCACTTTCCTCAGGGTTTCTTTAGTTGTCTAATTACCTACCACATTTAGTTTGACACACACAAGTTCCTTTTCAAAAATTGATCTTATTTATCTTTGGAATACATCATATGATCCAGCCCATAGGCTAATCCATAATCCGCCCGAGGGCTAATCCATAATCCGCCCGAAGGCTAATCCATAATCCGCCCGAAGGCAATCCAGCAATCCTCAGGAATTACTAATCCAAGTTTCCGCCCGTAGACTAGTATGAGGGCCTTGAGATCCAATCCCGAGTCACGTTGGCCTCTTGTGCAGGACCCGAAAGGCAAGGGATTTATGGCCAGAGCCCCCTTGGCACCCAAGCGTCCTCCTGCTCCAAGTAGCACCCACGGAGAGACCTCTCGTAGCGGGTTCGGTCCACGTTCCCAGTGCGGCTAACAACCCCCTTGATTAGGGTCAAGCAGATAGTCGGGGGTAACTCATGTTGCCTCTCCCTCCAGGCCTTCAACCTGAAGCATTAATTATTTTTCCATCTTTAGTTCTTTGAGCAAAGCAATACAAACAGTGCTCTTAAATTGTATAAACATAATCAATCCAATGGTCGTTTACTTGGCCAACTGCTAAGGTGTAAATCCTCTCCTTCGAATGCAACCAGCATTCAATCCGAGATCTGTTGCAACTTGGCAAGATCCCCAAGGGTTTGTTTGTTTACCCTTTTATCCTTGGGTTAGGGTTTATACCCTATTAACCCAAATTAACCAAAACCTTAGGTTCCTCAAATTAAGACAGTAAATCCTGGGGACTTTGTCGCTCTAACTTTATTTGTCAATTGCTTGCTAGGCAATTCATAGTTACCCTAACTTGGCAACTCAGTCTCACAAAAGGTGATGTAGCAGGATGACTACTCATCCTCTTGCAAATTAACTTGTACTTAGATCCTACCAACCCTTGTTCTAAAGAGTGGAAAATCTATCTTGTGACTTAAACAAAAAGCCATGTGACGTTGCAACTTGTTGTACGAGACAAGTGTCGCATCTAACTTGTGGGATCATTTCTCCCATCGCTTGGTATTCCTTAGTCAAGGATACCTTGGTCAAGATGTAGGGTTTGGGAGTCCTCTTGACCCAGCCCAACCCTAACCTTACTAGGCTGATAACGATTGGCCCTAGGGTTTCTAATCTCAATCGAAAGTCTAGTATTAGACCAATTTTCCCTAGGGTAAAAACCTTAGATCGTTATTGTATGGTCGTTATTGTATGGGCTTCCAATTAACCCTAATATTTGCGTGAATGTGGGTAGGATCTTTGGGATTGGAAGTCTTGACTTGGCATCCCAAGTACGATACTAGGTAGAATTTTTAACGTACTAAACCCTACCTAGCACTTTGAAGTGTTCGTCGTACCAACTAGTTATGCTTTTACGAATCCCTTGAGGATTATACCCTTACAAGTGATCTACCTAAAACGATCTAATTGTCTTGCGACAAGAGTGATCTTTGCTTAGAAGAGATGCAAATACTTTTCCTAAGAGATGCAAATAAATAAATTCAAGATGCAACATTCCATGCAAGTATGCGAATCATAGACTTTTACTTCTATGCAACTATAAGGTTTGTAATGACCATTTCTTTTCCTTGCCTAATCTATAATGATAGACGATTCATGGCTAAATCATATAAAATCCTACGTTGAATTGCATCAAGAACTATACCTATAAACCCTTTGTTCGATGCATTGAATTCATGATCCAATATGAAATGCATCTTTTTCTAAAAAAACTTCGATAAAGAAGTTCATGTATGATGAATGTCATAAGACTATCGTTGACTTAATCCATTCAGTGGCACTTAACCCGACTTAAAAATGCAAGCATCCTCGCATGCAACAGGTAAGTTCATGGTTTCCTTTTCATGCAATTGCAATTCTTTGGACAATATTCTAACGGATGTTAATGATTAGTTCCTACGAATCATATCTAGGAAATCATTGCCCAAATGCATTATGCGCTTGTTCTTTCTTGCGAGGAAGACAAGGATGCATTTAAACAATTTTTCATCCTTTTAACCTATACAATATGCATTTAGGATTGTCACTTCGAAAATGCCATCAAAGTGCAACATGCAACTAAAACTCGTAAGACGAATGAGTAATTGCATTCATAGCTTTCCCATGAAAATTATACGTGCCCAATGCATTCCTTTTATGCGGAATTAAAGTTCTAAGAACCTGGTTATGAGGACTCGCAGCGATGTCCATGTGCACACTTGGGTTGGAGGCTCCAGTGTGCGCCTCGCGTCTTTGGCTTTGGAGCCATCGTTGATGTAGTGGACTTGGACTCCACGATTTGTCCTTGCCTTTATCCGATCTATGAGCTGCCTATTAGGTCAATACTTCTTTCCTCATGCAGAAGTTGGGCCTTACTAATCCGATTTTTGAAACCCGGAGAGACACGTGAAAACAAGGCTTAAGGAAGCCCTTGGTGGAAGCTTCCAAGAAGCTTCTAAGCTTCTTATCAGAAGCTTACATGGAGAGAGAGGCCGTACTGTCAGAGGAGCACCGCCGTGCCATGCTGCCATCAAGACCTGAATCAGAGTTTCCCTAGTGGTCAAATTCCTAGAATGGTAGCTAGCATCGAACCCCAAGTGAACTACTTTATGCAGAAACGTCAGGGTCAAAGTGGATTCATGGTGCACTTGGTTCAAGGAGAACGGAAAATGAGAGGGATGCAAAGCTTGACCTCTCTGCCCATAAGGCATAGTCCCATTCCATTCCCCTAAGTGGGAATGACCGGAATGCTTCCGCTACGTGGTAGACTCAGGAAGACCTAGATCACAAACACCGTGACATTCCATGGGAGTGCCGGGCGGCGCCTTCTGGATTCTCTTCCTGATGGGTTGCTAAGACGTGTCCTACAAGTGAAGAGGTGGATACGTTACAAAATGGCACAATCTTCTAATAGCCTCAAGCAAATCATTCAGCCAGTGCCAAGTCCACCTAAGAGTCCTAGATCTCCTACACCCTCTTTTCCCAAACGGACACAGGAAGCACAACAACAGTCGTCAAGGGTGGCTGCTCAATCCCAATCTCTATCTCCATCAAAGCTTCCAAATGTCCAAGAGGTGGGACATGACACCATCCGTAGCTCTCGGCCCAAGGATATGCCCTTGCAACCTAATGCGACTAGATCAACTCATGCTCGATCTGCATAGGTGAATGCTCAAAGGGCAACAAAAGACACGACCACTTTCGATCACCCTAGGGACTTGACACCGCAATCGACGAAGAGTAGCCAGTCCATTGGACTAGCCGCTATTACTTCCAATCAGGGATCATACCAGTCATAGCCCTTGGCCATGACAATGCCCCTTATGGAACATGTCCTTAGCAGTTCACCTAGGGAGGAGGTGCCTCAACCAGTATCCTTGACAACTCCAGCCCTTCTAAAGCACCTAAAGCCTAGGCTTAAGGAGAAACCTCTCAAAGATGTGGCCAAGGAGATGGCGCATCTGACCAATCAACCTAGCAAGGCTGTTTAACAGGGTGCAACTACGTCCCATGAGGACAAACCAGAGAAGAGGAAAGCTGAGGCCCAACCAAGCACATCAACAGGCTGACCTACTTCAGGGTCCTGAGTCATTGAGTTATACACCTTCATTAACCAAGAAAAAGAGGAGAAAACAGTGAAAACAATAGCACTTATAGGTGGTTGTGGATCCCAAGAACATTGAGACCAAGAGCGCTGGAGAGTTGAGGAATAAAGCATCGAGTCCATCTACCAATGAACCCATTGATGTCTCTCATAATAGCGGTGAAACCTCAGACACATTTGTGTGCTTTGAAAAATCAAAGCAGCCATTACCATCAACGGTTTCTTTCAACACTCAATCCACCGACAACAGAACTCGCATTGACCAATCAAGAGTAGATACAACGCTATCACAACAAGGTGACAAATTTATACCAGTCACATCCAAGGAGAACCATGATGCAATAACAAAGCCTTAGGAGAAACATGGAAATCCCAAGAGCATAAGAAATCCTAGAATTGACCAATCTTGCTTATCTAGGCTTGAGCCCCCAGCTATGCTAAAGCCTAGGCAAACTCCTAGAACCTTGCATGAGATAGCAACCGAGCAAGCCCTTGTTGAACATAGAAGTGTTGCAGAATGCTTAACTAAGCTAGATCTCAAAGTATTCGCATTTTTCTACGTCCTTGCGAACATGGGTGCATTTCCCAAAAAGTAGCTCGGGGAATACTTGCCATTTTTCCTATCCTGGGAAAAGCAAGAACATCTTGATGAGCACTATGACAGGCTCCTGCATGAATACATGAGACTCATCTTTGACAAGGAAGTCGACAAACTACACTTAACTGTGACATTGAATGACGTGCTTTGCCAACCAAATCTCTTAGAGAAAGAGCAACTAAAGTGATTATCAAAGAGTGGAAGTCACTTTGAAAAATATTGGTTTGAAAACCGTGTTGCAATGGCCAAACTAGGAGCCCAAATTATGACAGTTTCAGAGGAGCGATTGGCCAAATGGGAGTCTCAAAGAGACCCAACCTAATATGGCACCAACTTCCTTTCGAGTGCTAACTGCCATTCACGGTATGGACTTAGCTGAAACTAGCCAAGAGAACTCTCTATCTAATAAGGTTCTCACTAAGGAGGAGTTACATGTTGCAAGTAGACTTGGATAGGGTTACATGCTACTCGATGTTGCAAAACATCTATCGTTATTGAGTAAGCTGCCATGAGTACTAGATGTGTGTACCACACTCTAGTACAATCCGGAGTTCTACAATTGGCTTTTATCCTCATGAAGTGACATGGATTCATAAATATGTATATAAATAAATAATGAATTTTGTGACCCTGTATAGACAATATCAACACACACAAGCAATGATAGTCAAGCACAGGGAGAAGAGTTGGGTTTGACAGGCTAACCTACTCAGGTGCTCCTCTCACCACACATTTAGAAGTTGTGTGACCATTCTCTCTTCCCAGGTGGAGTGCATGCAACCCTCATTACCGCCATAGGAAGCCTAACAAGCATCTTTGATGGTGTAGATGGGGTACCGTCCCTTTCTATACACCTTAACTGCTTTTTGATCTATCCTTTCGAAGATGAGCCCTGCTCCACTCCATGATAACCAGTCCACGCAACTTAGTATAAGCCGAGATCTGCTAATGGCTGGAGGCAAAATGAACATCATCATGGGGGATATCCCTCCACAACAAGCACTGCATGCCTCACCTCTCCCCTCCTCGTCATATGTGCTTGATAACTCATTGTATAATCCCCTCCATGCAAATAGTTTTATGTTGCCTCAGGGCCTCATCCTTGGTTCACATTTTGCAGGTCCCCCTACGGTAGAAGTCGTGGACCACATAGTATAGTTGGCATGCAAGGAAGCTCTCCGCCGTCAGAAAGAGCATAAGGCACTAGTGCCCCCACTAGAACACTACATGCCTACTCTAAAGAGGTACGTGCTGAAAAGAGGCCCCAAACAACACCACCCAAGATGCAGGACGAAAACCCCCCAAGCCAAGAAGACGAGGGCTCAAGGGAGCACACGGGGTGTGGCAACACCAGCCGTGCAGGTTCCCATCAGACGCTCGGGCACCAGGTGCTCGAAAGAGGAGAGGGCAGTTCAAGACAAGCAGGAATTTGATACATTGTTTAAAAGCATTCTGAAAACAGTTCTCGCCAGGGACTACACCATTCGGATTCTGGCCGACATCTTTCCCGCCCAGTCTCACAGGAGCCCCTCACTGGCACAACCTCAGTCGCACGACCACCCAGACTCGCCCCGCCTCGTGCAAATAGAGTAGACCCTATGATATATAAGAAGCTTAACAAAGGCCATCCTGCCATAACTTTTTGTCTTTAAATGGTTAAAGGGGCAGGCTCCCCACATGTATACACTTTCCTTACCTATTGCTAATATATGCCACATCTTTAACAAGCATCGGAATATGCATCGCAATCAGCATCATAGGATTTTGATAAAGTAATATCTTGACATGATTGCATCTGTTCGTTGTACTTGATGCATGTGACTTGCATATACTCTCATGAAGTGACAAGTGGATGTAGGATGACACAGGTCTTCGTGCAAACATGTTCAATACCCAAGTCACTGCAAGACCACCAACCTCACAAAGAGCCGCGACAAAGCCACTCTTCCAAAAGAGAAAATCACCCTTGCGAGTGCCCACGTTGCATGGCCCAAAGCATGATCTTAACCACTTTCTCTCTCTGGGTTACACTCTACGCCGGGCACTCACGACAGCTGTTACCCCAATTGTACCAACATCGCACGTTCCAAAGAGGGTTGCAATATCTCAAGTGTATCTCCCCATCTCAACAACTACTTCTCTAACAACAAGGCTAGGGCACAATCATCACTGTAATATCCATTTCCTAAGCCTTTGAAGCTTGACATTTCCCAACCCATTGAAAGGCTGATAGCCTCAACATATTGTAATGGTTGTACTCAGGCAAGTCCAAAAAAAAAAGAAAAGAAAGAAAGAAACAAAAAGAACAAGAAAAAGAAACAAAAAAGAAAATGGAAAAGGAAAAAAGAAAAGAAAAGAACGAAAAGATAAGAAGCACCCACGATCACAGCACAGCACCTAGGGGTCCTCAAATTAGGTATGTCCATTGACCTTGGTCGGCTGGCTCTGTCCCTAGTCCCCTCGCCCTTTTGCATCATCCACAATTTTTCAGGGCACATCAAGGGCATGACATACCCTGGGAGCTTGTCTCTCCTATGGTTAGACCTGTCACCTTGACCCATTCGCACGATTCCCTCTTGCACTCTGCCTTAATACCATTGCAATCAATTGTGGTAAGCACAGCACGAATGGCCATCAAAAGTACACCGTCCTCATCAAGCAAGTCCAATAACTCCCTGCTACCGAAAGTGTGATGTCTGTGTGTCCAATTATGCTATGTCGTGCAGTCACAATGCAAAGGATGTCTCATACACCTTCACGTGTACTTCTTCTCAACATGGACAACTTTGCTTCATCCACACATTGTTATGAGAAACCAGCCCACGGTCTTCTAACTATGTAATATCTAAGTATGCACGAGCACTCACATAATATCTACACTGAAGTATATACACAGTTTGGGTCCTCAAAGTGCAGGACAATACTCTCAGCTTGCTTAGAGTTCGAGCTGTCTCCCAAACTAATTGAACTATGTCTTGTCCATGATAGAGAAGACTAGCACTACCCCTAGGGAGAGACCACCTATGAGAGCTTTTCAATTGTAGGTATTGAAGACTCCAACGAAAGTGTCGTTCACTCTTCATCGACATCCAACGTTGAATTCTTATCATTTATCATCCTACAAGCCCACCAAGAATCGTCATGTGTAGAATCCCCAACTAACCAACACTTGTGCTGGCCATTAGTGCAATCCCCAACAAAGAACAGCCCTACCACCAACTCCAACAACCCCTACCACCAGCCACCTAGGCTACCAACGTGTCCCCAACGACCTTCCTCCACACCACCACCAGCACTCCTCCACGGCAACCACAAATGTCCCTTCCACCCACGTCTTCAGTGCATGCCAAATCTTGCTACCTACGACAGTGAGTGCCATGGGACTGGCACTCGTCTAGGAGGGGGTAATGTTAACCCTCAAACGAATAAAGGTGGAAAATCTGAAAAAGCTGAAGCAGAAGACAAGGCCAAGGAAAAAGTGAAACGGAAGACGAAGTGTGCCAACAAAAATATGGAAACACAAGAAGTGCAGAAAAGTCGTAAATAAAGAAAAAAGGTGCACAAAAAAGTGCAAGTCAATACTTTTGTAAAAAAGCGCAAGGCGCACCATGATTTATTTTAAGAGTGACGGGCTCTCACCTGTGCAATTTGTAAAGGTAGATGGGCGGTAGGAAGGAAGCTAGGAAGATAGGAGGACAATGGGAAAGAGGACATAGGCCATGGCCGGCCATGTAAAAAAGGGAATAAGGGGATGACCGCCCAAAAGGGATTTAGAGTTTTGTATATAAAGTTGAAAAGTGAATGAGAAGCTCATTCTTATGTGTGGCCAAAAGTGGCTCTCCTCTTCTTCTTCTTCTTCTTGTTCTTGCTTGTTTGAGCTTGTGCTTGAGAGAGGGAATGTGAGAGTGTGAAGGAGTGAGTGTGTGAGGGCAAGGGACTGGGGAGGAGAAGCTCTCCATATTCTCTTCTCTTCTCTTCTCTTCTCTTCTCTTCTCTTGCTTGCGGCTATGGAGCTTGGAGCATGGAGCTTGAGGAGGGAGCTTGCTTGAAGCTTGCACTTGGATCGTGGAGCTACCGGAGTGCGCGGGAGAGGAGGTAACTCATTTCGGCATGGAGGTAAGCTCACTACACCCGTAGATATGGATGGTGCGTCGACTATATGAGAGGTAGCCATTAGTGCTAGGCTTGGAATGCTTGAAACAATAGGCAGTCCGTGGGTCTTGGCGGTTGAGTGAAAGCTCCCACATGTAGGAGGGGGGTAATGGTAACCCTCAAACGAACAAATGTGAAAAAATCAGAAAAGCTGAAGCAGAAGACAAGGCTAAGGAAAAAATGAAACGAAAGACGAAGGTGCGCCAAGAAAAATATGGAAACACAAGAAGCGCAGAAAAGTTTTAAATAAAGAAAAAAGGCGCACAAGAAAAAGTGCAAGTCAATACTTTTGTAAAAAAGCGCAAGGTGCATCATGATTTATTTTAAGAGTGTCGGGCTCTCACCTGTGCAATTTGTAAAGGTAGATTGGCGGTAGGAAGGAAGCTAAGAAGATAGGGGGACAATGGGAAAGAGGGCCTAGGCCATGGTTGTCATGTAAAAAAGGGGATAAGGGAATGACCGCCCAAAAGAAATTTAGGGTTTTGTATATAAAGTTGAAAAGTGAATGCGAAGCTCATTCTTGTGTGTGGCCAAAAGTGGCTCTCCTCTTCTTCTTCTTCTTACTTGTTTGAGCTTGTGCTTGAGAGAGGGAGTGTGAGAGTGTGAAGGAGTGAGTGTGTGAGGACGAGGGACTGAGGAGGAGAAGCTCTCCATATTCTCCTCTCTTCTTCTCTTCTCTTCTCTTGCTCATGGCTATGGATCTTGGAGCATGGAGCTTGAGGAGGGAGCTTGCTTGAAGCTTACACTTGGATCGTGGAGCTACCGGAGTGCGCGAGAGAGGAGGTAACTCATTTTGGCATTGAGGTAAGCTCACTACACCCGTAGATATGGATGGTGCTTCGGCTATGTGAGAGGTAGCCATTAGTGCTCAGCTTGGAACTCTTGAAATAATAAGTGGTCCGAGGGTCTTGGCAGTTGAGCGAAAGCTCCCACATAAGCTTTACTATTTTCCTAGGTTTCAACGAGGTGAGCTTTGACTAGACTTTAGGCTCTTCCTAATAATGTGGCCTATTAGAGGAGTTTTTGGTGGAGCACCACCTACTATCAATCAACTCTATGCTATGGGATGAATTAGAGGAGAGTACAATAATACTCATATCTCTAATTTACCAGCAACAAACTAATATTGGGATATGGTCTATGTGTTTATCAATGTACACATAGCCTTACAACCAAGCAAGAGGAGGTTAATGACATAAGGCACTTGATGGATTTAATTTTCTGATAAAAACACCAGATTGAGTAAGTATCCAGCTAGCAACATGATTCTAAAATGCAACATTAGTGCTTACAAGTACTCATCTCAAAGTTTATACCACTTGAGATGTGAAGTGTGGGTTGTTTGATGAACTAAGGAGGTCCACTGACGAGGGTAAGAGACTTTGAAACAGAGCTTTCAAATCTTCAATTGACTTTGAAAAATATCAATCAATGATTAGAATCACTGTTAGTGATAGCAATAGTATGAAAAAATTGAAATATAAAGAAAGCTTGAGGTTTTTGGCTATGATTGCTAGGAAACTGGCAGTTAGGGTTTGCCTTTGTGTGGTTAGCAGAGAATGAATTTTGTCAAATCCTTTTAGGATTAGGAATTCCACTTGGGGGGTTACCATTTCCCCAAGAAGCCCGCCATGATTGCGCCTTCTCTAGGTCATGCTTCATCTCGTAACAGGTCGCCTCCAACTTTGCGCTAGATTTTACGATTCGTGCAATGCTACCCTCCACGATGCCATATGGTGGCCTCTAATGTGCCACTCCAAGTCACCCTCAACTAAGAAGGAGTTCTTTAGAAGAATCCTTGAGCTAAAACCTCCTCCTTTGTTCTCCCCTAGTCCTCCAAGGTCAGGGAGTCAAGGTTTGGCTATGGAGGTAAGAAGGAAAGGATGAAGATGATGAATGCTCATGTGCACTTAGTGAAGCAGAGGATAGAGGAAGCTGAAAGGATCAGAGGAGGCTCTGATACCACGTGGAAAATCAGAGTTTGCAACAAGAAGAATGTGCACAAGAGGGAGAAGAGAGCTCAAAGTACAAGAACAAAATCTTTCTTACTAAGTTGCTTAGAGTACAACTTGGGTACACTCTCTCTTCTACTTGCTTAGAGTACAGCTTGGGTACACTCTCTCTTCTACTTGATAGTGACCCATAGGCTATTTATATAGCCTCTGCCAAGCTAGGGTTATGGTTTCCCCTACCCCTTAAGGCCATTCTCATACATTTTCCCTCATAGACCCTTGCTTATGGCGAATTCCCATGCCTATATTCTAACACTTTTTCCTTAGCCGGAGTATACATGGCAGACATTTTTATTAAGCAATCAGCATGAGATGCATTGGAAAGGAGACATTGGGTCTTTTCATGAGATGCAAGGAATGGTAGGGGTAGGGGCTACCTTGGCAGTCCAGTGACTCACTGGCTACTACTTACCCAATTTACAATGGCTGTCATTCATTTTGGGGATTATCCAAAATCACAAGACAAAATGGGGTTAATGTTAGCCAATACAATGAATTTTAGGAAGAGATATGATGCATGCACACAAAGAGGATTGAGCTAGTAAACCTATGCAATCTTAAAACAATGCCCCCCTCCCCCCACGTTTTAAGAAATCGTGACTTTTCCTACCTCATAAGCTTAAGCCAAGCTTACGCTTTGTTTTAGAAAAAACCACTTCAAGTTTTTATGTTCACATTTTGCGTCAAGTGATTTTTTTGATTTCAGAGGGCAAAATGAGCTCCAATTTGAGATCCATCTAGATGGTTAACTTCATGACATCAAAATCTATAAACCTAGCCAACCATCATGCACTTTTTGGCTCTTAGATGACATAGTTTCTTCATGATGCGAAACCTTGAGAGGATTAAATGGGAGGTCAAACAGACTTCGATCGACAAACTGAGACTTTCGTTGGGTTTCTAGCATCAAACTCCATCTAGGAAAACTCTAGCTCATCGATCTACAACTGTTGCATTTTGCATGAGAATTTGGTCTTTGATAGCCTCAGAGGCTCTTTTTCGCTTCAAAAAAACCTTTAAAATACTCTCATTAGTGACCACGGGATAGGACAACTTAGCCCACCCCCCCATGAATTGATTTGCACAGACAACAACCAGAAAAAGCATCAAGCTATCACGAAAAATATACTCAACAAAGTACAAGAAAAACTCTCACCCTACCCCATGACAAAATCAAGGCATGAAAATTCACAAGGGATAGGCCCAAGATAATTTGACAAAAATCTAGAGCGAGTCGCTAACCAACTGCTCCAACATGGACTGCTGGCTTAAAAAACCACAACTGTCAAGACCTAAAACAGGCTTGACACTAGCTACTAACTGTCAAGACCTAAAATGGGCCTAACACTAGCTATAAGCACTAATCGTGCCTCTATAACATTCAAAAGATAGCCTCACACGGCCTCGTGGCCAGGAGCATTGATGGGACACACTAACCTAATCACTACTATAAATATTGCGTTTGTAATAAAACATAGTCCAATGATTTCCCTTCCTTACTCGTGAGAGGGAGATCCCATACATCTTGGTATAATATACCACTAACACAAACACAAAGGAGGCACCCACTCGGCTGAGTGCCGTGGCCCCATTGTAGCTCTCCTATACTAAGAGGATTGGCCCCTCGATGTAATGCTCTAATATAAAGAACATACAAACAATCTCCACTCTTATATATTTTGAACAATCCAGGAGATTTGATCTTTCCTTACCAAGCTTGCCCCAAGAAACCATTTGTCTACCCTATAGCTTGAGTTTCCTTACACACTCCACATAGGTCGATTTTTGGAAAAAAATTGCAATGCATCCAAGTTTGATACCATGTTATGCTCAATGAAAATGTGGATGACCATTGTGCTCAAGCATTTTATCATTAGAAACCAGCTAGGTGAGGTGCAAAAACAACCCTTCAATGATTTTCGAGCTAATCGTACATGCAACATTGCTAGAGACTAGCACAGAATTTCTTCGTGCTCCTAGTCTCCTTAATTCATATGATAATTTGTCCTAGATATTATGAATCAACAAATAGGTTGGAGTTTGAAACATTTTCAGCAATTAACCACTTTCAAAAACCATTTTTCCCGTACCGGTTAGGTTTTGCATTTGTTGGGTAGGTGTAGGGTTCATTTTTATGTAATTTTTTATATAAAAATCAATAAAACCACACTGTAACATGGAAAAAAGTCTTGAGTGAGGCTTAATCCTCATGTTCTAGCCTTGCTATACACTCACGAACATAAAATGTATTTTTTTCTAATATTTTAGTCGCAAAACCTAAATTTTCCCTAATTTTTTCTCTTTTTTCCTATTTATTTCTTTATAAAAATTAGATATTTCAAAATTATGAGTTCTTACTCATCAAGGACACTGAGAAATATTTTCAGATCCATTTTTTTCCCATATAACACTAAAACACTTAATAAAAACTTCAAATCCCATTATTTTTATCAAAACAATAACTTGCGGGTTTCGCCTGTTTTGCATGATATTATTATATCATTGTATTTTTTAATTTTCTTTCATATTTAAGAGAGAATAAAACATGGAAAATAAGAAAAAACAAAATCAAGCACTTTTTTCAATCATTTTTCATAAAACAAAAGAACCGCTCACTTACACATAGAAACCATGATTCCGAGGCCCGTATCTCATAGACAGGAGGCCGTTGACACTTCTTCTTTTCCGCTGATGTACTCTTGCAGCCCGATATACGTCCTCCATTGCTCTAGTATCATCATTTGCTTCAGATTTGTCATCACAACCCTCCCCCTTTTCTCTTGAATTGATGCATATGAACAGCCGCAAAGAGGAGAGCGGAGAGATGAGAGAGAGACTAGTAAATCAGATTTCTTATTTCTCCATAAAAATCAGCAAAATCACTGTCATCTCTTTTCTCTCTCTATGTGGATCGAGAATCTCACACACTCTCTCTAGAATTGCCAAGAACGAAGAGGCATCGGGCAGATTTGGAAGGGGTGCAATGCCCCCCCCCCCCCATTCTTCAATTTATTGATTAGTTTTAAGGCTTTTATTAAGCCTAAGGTTAAAATTTTTTAAAAAACTAGTTCATCTTTTTTTGTTCATACTGTCGTGCAAGTGGATATTTTGATTTTGGATAGGCAAACAAACTTAGATTCAAGATATGTCTCTAGACAAATGGCTTCACAGCATCGAAATCCATCATCTTGGCCTTCGTCACACAATTTCTGGCTCTTGAATCTAGTAGCTACTTTTATAATGCCAAACCTTTGCGAGGACTAAATGGGGGGGTCAAACAACCTCTTATCAATGAATTCAGACTTCCGTTGGATTCCTAACATCGAAATGTATCTAGAAAAACTCCAGCTTGGTCATCCACCACCGTTTGATTTTTCATGAAAATTTTCTCTTTGGTGCTTCTCGGACACTTTCTGCTCCAAAAACGGCCTTAAATGCTTCAAGAAGGACTCAAAATTGGCTCCTAAAATCTAGCTTTTATAATTGGTGAACATAAGATAGGGTGACTCATCCCATCGAATCCCATGAACAGATATGCACATGCATATTCACAAAGAGCATCAAGCTGATACAAAAGAAATACACAACAAAACATTCCACAGATCTCGCTCTACCCCCTAACAAAATCAATGCATGAAAATCCACAAGGGATAGGTCCAACATAATCTAACAGAAATCCAAAGTGAGTCTCTAACCAACTGCTCTAACACGGACTCGCTAAAAAGCCTATCAAAGAGGTCATCCTAGTGGTGGTCTGAACTACCTACCTAACTTAGGACAAATGGACTAGGACCTCCTATGACGTGAGGAATCCTATAGCTTGATCAATAAATATTTTCATTTAACATAGTTTTCTTCCAAGGTTTTCATACTCGGGCGTGTAAAAAGGAGGGAGCTGAGCGTAGAGTGACCCAAGGAGAACAGGGCATCGGCCTTAGATCCTGACTCAGTATCCAAGAACCTACTAAGCACTCACGAGGCGACACTTAATCCTCTTTTAACACTCACTTTTATTTTCACTCCAACCTTCCTTTCCTTTGATCTTTCTTTTGTCTGAGCACATAACCATACACGAATTGCATTAAGCATAATAATTAAAAGGTATCAGAAAAACCTCCTGGATGCATGGCACCTGTCTTCCTTAGGTTGTGACCAACGATGAGCGTGAGAGGATGTCCTAAGCTATAGGTTAGACATTGGGTCCTAAGGGGAAATTGTAGTGAGGAATGGTACATCCTGGAACGTAAAATATTGGTACCTTGAGAGGAGTTTGTGCTCATTTGTGTTATATGTTTAGTAGCACATCAAATGGCCAATCCCTGCGATGTAGGAGAGCTGCAATGGGGCTTCGACTATTAGTCGGTGGAGTGCCTCCTATGTGTGTGTGATGAGGCGTTATGCCTATGGTGCGCAGATCTGATGCCGTATGCTTGCGTAGTGAATGCCGAAAGGTCCCCAAGAACAATAGAACTCTACTTTTTGCACAAAACTCAAGGTAAAAAGCATGCACGACATGAAAAGAGACCAATTGGATGCAATCTCCCCCCATGTCTTGTGTGAGTGCTCCACAAAGCATGTATTTTATGTACTAATCATCTTCAAGCTCAAAAAGAATAGCCCAAATTACAAAATAGCAAGCTTTTAGCTTTTGAGTTTGCTTTAGGACAAATAGAAATAAAGCTAATGGGGGGTGTCCAAAGAGTCTGGCATGCCCAATACAATGTCCAAGTACAAATAACATAATCGTGCGCCCATGCGCATACAAAATAATAAATAAATATCCAACGCCTCAATAAATAGGCGCGACAAAATATAGGCTCCATGCCTAAGATATGCGCCCATCAAAATATAAATGATAAATCGAATACTCGCTATCCTCCAATGCTTTCCTCCGCCACTGCTGCTATCTCTACACATCAACTAGAGCATTCACAATCGTTAGTAAAATAATACAATTAAACCGAAAAAAGTGAATACCTAGCAGTCTTCAGCTACATAAATAAATCAACTGGTTAGAAATCAATCCTAACCTTAATTTATTACGAGTGCGCTCTAAAATCATAAATGTTTATTAATTTAATATGTATTTTGCGGAATCACCCGTTATGGAATCACCCATTTACACACTAAATTAATGAAACGCCCAAAAAGGACAGGCGTCCCCATCAACTTATCGCACAAAGAATCCACTTTGTGTATGAGCCCCGGTCATCAAAGTTTACGAAATCCACCGTAAAACCTCACGGAATCCACCGTGACATGGAATCCATCGTGAAATATGCCTCTTGGCATCATACCCCCGGGGTGGGATAGCAATTGACCTCAATTGCTATTAGCTCAATGTGGAGCTAACAGAGTGGGGAAAGCATTTAATTCTCTAGCGTGCATCCATTGTGCTTCTTCTACAGGATGGTTTTTAAATTTGACTAGATATCTAGAACATCTTCGGCCAGTTCTAGTGGTCATAAAGTCAGTGTCTATGATAGCTTCAGGTTCAAGTAGTTCAGTCTCTTCCTCTAACAAAGGTGGGTTTTCATAAACAGGGTGTACAGGTAATTGGCCTTTAAAGGGTCTTAAGAAACTAATGTGAAATGTGTTGTGAATTTTCTAGTGAGGTAGTAATTCTAACTTGAATGCATTGTCATTAATTTTATGAATGATCCTAAATGGTCCATAGAATCTAGGTGCTAATTTCACAACCGGGTGTCTATCTACACTTTGTAGTCTACGTTTTTCTATTCTCAACCAAACATAGCCATCAACTTTGAAATTCATTGCTTGTCTTTTCTTATTGGCTTGCTTGGTATATGATTGCTGGGCTTTGGCAATCATGGCTTTAACCTCATCAAAAATAGTATTGTGCATACTAGCAATATCATCAGCACTCTGAATTCTATTTGACAAAGATGCAACAAGTGTAGACAATCTATAACCATAAATCACTTCAAACGGTGCTTTCTTTGTAGATGTGTGGGGTGTATTGTTATATGTAAACTACAATAAATGCAAATGTGTGTCCCATGTCTGTGGTTTAGAAATAGTATAGGCACGTAAAAGATCTAGTATAGTACTGTTAGTGGCTTCTGTTTGTCCATTAGTTTTAGGATGAAATGTAGATGAGAAATCAATTTTTGTGCCTAGGTTAGCAAACAAAGTAATCCAAAAATTGTTACAAAATCTAGAATCACGATCAGAAATAATAACTTTTGGTAATCCATGGTTAGTAAAAACAGTTTTCAAAAATAATTGTGCTACCTGTGATGCTGTTAAAGTTTTCTTACATGGAATGAAATATGGTTGTTTACTAAACCTATCTACTACTGTCCAAATCATATCATGGTTAGCTTTAGTATTAGGTAAACTAGTAATAAAATCCATAGAAATTTGTTCCCATGGTCTCGATGGAATAGATAAAGGCATAAGTAATCCATACTATTTACCATGATGTCTCTTAACTCTTTGACAAATCAAACATTCAGAAACAATGTTAGATACATTAGTATCCATATGCGGCCAATAAAAATCTTCTGTTAATGTACGTAAAGTAGATATGATATCTCTATGACCTTGATATGGAGGACAATGGATCTCATTCAAAACCAAAGATCTGAATGGAACTATAACACATAATCTCTTTTCATAAAACATGAATCCATCATTATAAGATAGTGAATCAATAGGAATCAAGTCATTTTGAACTAATTTATTCCAATCAGCATGAAAAGTAATGTCTTGATGATAAGTATATTTCATAGCAATCAAAGAATCAAAAGATATAACAGAAATGTTATGAATGGCAGGTCTTCTACTTAATGCATCGGCCACTACATTTTCTTTACCGGGTTGATATTGAATGATAGGATGAAAACTCTGAATAAAGGATGCCCATTTGATATGTCGGTTAGATATTTGAGGTTGGCTAAGTAAATGTCTAATACTTTGTTGATCGGTCTTAATCATAAATTCAGAACCTATTAAATAATGTTTCCACTGTTTTAAGGCTTGTACCACAGCTAATAATTCTTTATCATATGTGGAATATTTCAGTTTAGAGGGTTTCAGCTTACAACTAGAATAGGCTATGGGATGATTGTCCTGCATAAGTACGGCTCCTATTCCAGATCCGCTAGCATCGATCACTACTAAAAAGAATGGTCTATTAAAATCAGGCAACTGTAGTACAGGAGCATGGGTTAATGCATGTTTCAATAAGTCAAAGGATTTCTGTTGATCATCGGACCAATGATAAACAATACCTTTCTTCAAATTTTGGTCAATGGTAAAGCAAGTAATGAAAAATTACGCACAAACTTCCTATAGAAACTAGCAAGACCTAGGAATGATCTTAACTCATGCACATTTTTAGGTACAGGCCAATTCAATATTGCATCTATTTTCTTAGGTCAACTTTAATTCCATCAGATGATACAATATGACCTAAATATTCAATTTCTGTTTTAAAGAACTCACTCTTTTTCGGATTTGCATACAGTTGATTATCTTTTAATAACTGAAAAACCAATGACAAATGCTCATAATGTTCTTTCTCATTTTGACTAAACACCAAAATATCATTAAAAAAGACAATAACACAATACTGATATTTCAAAAATATACGATTCATCATTCTACTAAATGTAGCAGGTGCATTAGTCAATCCGAAAGGCATCATTAAAAATTCATAATGACCAATCTGTGTCCTAAATGTAGTCTTGAATATGTCTGACTTATCTACTCTCACCTGATGATAACCAGATTTAAGGTCTATTTTACTGAATATGGCAGAACCTTGCAGTTTATCCATAAGGTCATCGACTCTAGGATTTGGATACCTATTCTTTACAGTGATCTTATTTAAAGCTCGATAGTCAATGCACATATGATAGGTATTATTTTTCTTCTTTACTAGTAGAACAGGTGCACCAAATGGAGAACTACTAGGTCTAATCAATCCTCTATTTAGTAATTCCTCAACTTGACTTTGAATTTCTTTTTGCTCTATCTGGTTATGCCTATATGGTGCTTTACAAGGTGGTTGGGTACCAGGATTCAAATTTATTTTATGGTCTTCTGGACGTGAAGGAGGTAAACCAGGTGGTAGATCTTCCGCAAAACAGTCTTTAAAGTGTGCAAGAAATTCTTTATGCCTAGGATGCATATGATTTTCTTTAACTTGCAGTTCATTCACCCAAATGAGATAGGATTTACTACTTTTGTATAATGCACGTTTAGCTTGAGTATGCGAAAGCAGTGGAAAAGCATTAGATGCATGCATACCATACAATGTAATATGTTTTCCTTGAAATTGAATATTAATTGAATGTGTGGAATAATCTATATCAGGGTTATGCTGATGACGCCAAGGCATACCTAAAATAATATCACTAGACTGTAATGGTACAACTAGAAAATTTCTTCTTTCAGTGTATTGACCAATTTGAATTTCTAAGTCATGCACTTCATGTGTACCATTATACCTAGTGCCTAAGAATGCTGCTTTGATGCGATAATGCGTAGGTACAGTCTGTAATTTCAATTCTTTTACTAGCTTTGCAGAAATAAAATCATGAGTACTACCGTCATCATGCAAAATAATCTTTTCCTTTCCATGCACTAAATATTTCATTGTCAATAAAGAATGTGGAGTTGGCGTACCTGGTAAAGTATCCGAAGAAGTAGTAATGTCGTCTTCATCTTTCGTGAAATCAGGCATTTCTTCATGTTCGTCATCTTCCATTGCTCCAAGGTAGTTGATATGGACAGATGGCTTCTTCGAATGGCAATTTACTGCTAGATGTCCAGGCTGGTGGCATTTATAATATACTATAGGTTTGGCTTTGGTTACATTGTTTGCAATGGTAGGAAGTCTAGGGACATTAGGATTTGGCTGTGGAATAGGCTTGGGGTTTTGGTTGGTATTGGATGGTAAAGCAGGTGGTTTTGCCCAATTTTTACGGAAAGATGATGAAGGAAAATGACCTTGATTAAATCTTCTAAAATTTGAGTTGAATTGCTTAGATCCATAGTTACCATTGGCTTGGAATTGCTATGGACGCTTGTCTCTTCCTCGCAGCTTGTCTTCAGTGTCGTGAGCTAATGAAATTGCGTCTTCAAGAGTTGCAAGCTTGAACATATTAACTTTAGCGTAGTAATGTCCAAGTAGTCCAGACATATACTTGCACTTGTGTGTCGCTTCAGGTACGTCTTCAAGCATGAGTAACTGGAGTAATTAATTCCAAAAACACTCGGTGTAGTGAGGAATAGGCTCACGATCTCGTTGCTGAAGAAGGTCCCATTGCTTTATGGCTTTTTCATGGAATTGTGGAGGAAGGAAATTCTGCATAAACTTCTTCTTGAAATTCTCCCAGGTATCAGGACAATCTATACTCTTGCGAACCACGGTCCACCAAAGAGATGCTCTATCCACTAAATGATTAGTGATACACTTGATTTTATCTTTTTCTACATATGTTTTCTCATGAAATTAGTCATCAAAATGACTAATGAATGCAAGAATAATTTTTCCCTCTCGAGTGCCATTGAAAGTACGGAATTTGAAATTTCTTTTACTTATCTTTGTTTCCTTGCAGATGGATTGAGCTTCGAGAGTCACGTCGATGGTACGTCGAATAAGGTCTTCAGATTGAGGTTCCTCTTTGTCGGTAGTCGATCTTTGTAAATTAGCCAATTGAACTTGCAATGCTTGCCTAGCTCGTCGTTCTTCATCCAATTGGATCATAATTAAGTCCATCTTTTGCTCCACTGTAGGTTCAAGTAGGTCGCCTTTAGCCATTAAATCATCCATATGTGATTCCGCCATCCTGCAAAACTCAAAAGACCTCTCACTCTCAAAATCAAGTTAGCGGGATGAGCGTAGCTCAAGATCGGGTATACAAGGCTTATATATTTTTGTGTGTGGCTTTCACAATCTTCATCTTCGACTATTGCGGGATTTGTAAGCTTTGAAAAATCTGCGTTTTAATCTTCTACGTGTGCTGAAAATGCTTCAGCAAACCTGCGTATACGAAGAGTACCTTTCAATGAACAACTTTGTAGTTCGGAGTTTCTGCGCAGGAACAGCCCTTCTATGAGTTTTGAATAGAAGTGAGTTTTGATTTCAGGTGACTTGTCTAACTTGCAGAGTTGCAGACTTATGTGACTTGCAGAGTTCTAGGACTTGCAGAACTTGGTTGATTTATCTGACTTGCAGGATTTCGACTTGGAGGACTTGCAGAACTTGGTTGCTTGTGTGTGACTTGCAGAATTGAGAGGACTTATATGATTGTAGCTTAAGTGATTAAGCTTTAAGCTTAATCTTGTTGAAAACGGCGAATCGTGGGGGGGGGCCGTTTTTTTCAACACGGCAAAAATTTCGGACCTCCTCTGATACCTCGCGACGAAATTTAGAAGCTTAAAACTTCTTTAAGCTTTACTATTAAGCTTAATACTAATGAAAGATTTTAAGCTTTTAAGCTATGGAGTCTTATCTCTCTGTTTGAAGACGACTTGATGTAGGAGATATCCACGTGGTCCTCCATCTTTGCAAGCTGGTCCTTTGCGATCTGATGATGGAAACAGAGGTTCTTGATCGCCAGAAATCCACCCATATCGACCGTTCGCGACGAGATTGACCGTAGAGATCGATCGTTCTAGGAGCTCCGCCTTCGCACAAGATGGGTAGCGATTGGAAGCTCTTGATCTCAGCTTCACTCTGATACCACTGGTGTGCAGATCGGATGCCGTATGCTTGCGTAGTGAATGCCGGAAGGTCCCCAAGAACAATAGAACTCTACTTTTTGCACAAAACTCAAGGTAAAAAGCATGCACGACATGAATAAGAGACCAATTGGGTGCAATCTCCCCCCATGCCTTGTGTGAGCGCTCCATAAAGCATGTATTTTATGTATTAATCATCTTCAAGCTATAAAAAAAAAGCCCAAATTACAAAATAGCAAGCTTTTAGCTTTTGAGTTTGCTTTAGCACAAATAGAAATAAAGCTAATGGGTGGTGCCCAAAGAGTTTGGCATGCCCAATACAATGTCCAAGTACAAATAACATAATCGTGCGCCCATGCGCATACAAAATAATAAATAAATATCCAACGCCTCAATAAATAGGTGCGACAAAATATAGGCGCCATGCCTAAGGTATGCGCCCATCAAAATATAAATGATAAATCGAATACTCGCTATCCTCCAATGCTTTCCTCTGCCACTGCTGCTATCTCTACACATCAACTGAAGCATTCACAATCGTTAGTAAAATAATACAATTAAATCGACAAAAGTGAATACCTAGCAGTCTTCAGCTACATAAATAAATCAACTAGTTAAAAATCAATCCTAACCTTAATTTATTACGAGTGCGCACTCTAAACTCATAAACGTTTATTAATTTAATATGCATTTTGCGAAATCACCCGCTATGGAATCACCCATGTACACACTAAATTAATGAAACGCCTGAAAAGGACAGGTGTCCCCATCAACTTCTCGCACAAAGAATCCACTTTGTGTATGAGCCCCGGTCATCAAAGTTTACGAAATCCACCGTAAAACCTCATGGAATCCACCGTGGCACAGAATCCACCGTGAAATATGCCTCCTGGCATCAGCCTAGGTACTTTGGGTTCTCCCTTTGAGGAGTTTAAGGGAAATGTTGGACTATAAACTATAAACGTATGAATTAAGATTTAGGGCAGTTTGTCCTTTAGCATTAGATTGACGCTCCTGGTCCGCGAGGCCATGAGGGTGTTTGTGTGTCATGAGTATGAGGTCCGGTTAGTACTATAGCCAATGCCGGCCCGTTTTAGGTCCCATTAATGGTATGTCTGTCGGGAGCCACCTATAAGTGGTGGTTTTCAAACCTAGGGTTTCTAAGGGACCAAAAGAAAGTTGGTTTATGTCCTCTGACAAGGACCGTCAAGCCGAAATACAAAAAGCAGAACGTGCTGAGAGAGCTAGACGGCGGTTAGAGATTGTAAGTCGTTATTCTCCTCAAAGGAGTAGCCCGGTACGTATAAGAGGCAGTGGTCTTAGTAACCCAACTGCTCCACATAGTCCGTTAGGTGCAGGAGGAAGCGTAAGTTCTTCCTCTTCTCCACCAAGTGTACCCACTTCAAGTGGGGGGGTGAATCCACCCGTTTAAGCTCCTATTGTTAATCCGATTGTCACCATGGCACAGCCTATTGCGATTCCTGCAGGGACGCCAGATTTACCAGCTTTAGGAGTTCCCTTGCCCATTTTTAATGGGTTAGCGGAAGAGGATGCATAATTTCACATTTGTGAATTCCAAAGATTGATGTTCAATTATCGCATCCAAGATGAGGGACATCTCATGATGTTCTTTAATATGACGTTAAAAGGAAGGGCTGCGGTATGGTATCATATCATAGACTCTGGAACCATAATCACAATTGATCAAAACTACGCAGCTTTCCAAAGAGAGTATGCCCCTGAAAGAGGTGGCCAATATTGGTTGCAAGTCTTAAATGTAACACGCCAAGATCCTCATGAGAATGTGAAAGCATATGCCAAGAAGCTGAAGGAAGTATTTCGTAAGTTACACCCTTACCGGGGCTGCCCAATTGCAATATTTTTTGCATGGGTTGGATTTTAATATCCAAGTACAATTGAGCAGTATGGCCTTGGCAGATATAGACACCACTATTACGTGGGCAGAGGGAGTAGAAGCATGATTACAAACGGCCTACTCCTCTCGAATGAATGTTAATGTCGGTTTAGTACCTGGCGGCAATCCATCATTGATGAATGGAAGTCAAGGGATGCCTATGAATAACCCTATTGGGAGAGGGAGTGTGGTTCAGAATGTACCTTTACTGCCAGCTCCTCCTAGTGTGACTATGCCTATGGCAAGTCAGTTGGCCCCACCAAATGTTGGAGGCCAAGTTGCGAATTCTAATGTTGTTCCTGTGAGTCAAAAACCAATGCCAAATCAGATTGTTAGCCCAATGGACGGGTCGACGATCAAGGCTATGAGTCGAGTGCATCTAATGTCCTTGGCGATGTTAAGGATATGATGAAGAGTTATAACGATATGATTTCCGAACAATATCGACAAATAGCCGTCGACATTAATTTCTTGAAGAAGCAACAAAATCTGATAGGGAGTCGATGCCCTGAAAAGGGTGGACCCTCAAGATTGAGTTGTAAGTGGTGTGGCGGAAAGCATTTCCCCAGAAGCTGTCCAAATGTTAAATGTGACATTTGTGGGAAGTCAGGCCACTTAGCTGCTACCTGTTGGAGTAAGATTAGTTCCCTCCAACAAGGGAGTAAACAGCCGTGCCTAGTGAATCATAGAGCGCAAGGAAATAACTTGCAGCAGAACGATGCACTAAGACAAATATTGCAGAGGGGAAAAACAACTGTAGAAGAGTTGCCACAAGGCAACGGAGTCAGCCTTATTGAGGTTGTACGAGTCAATGATGCTGAAACCTCTAACTTAAGAGCCGTGACAAGAGGCCAAAAGGCTAAAGAGGTTGACAAAGATAATGCAAAACTAGTTGAGAAAAACCCTAAACAAGGGGATGCAAGTCCAGAGTCCTAGCATAGAAGGTGGACCTCTAAGGCCCGTTGACAAGAAAGTTAACCCTAAGAAGGATGAGGAAGTGCCAAGAAAGAAGGCAAGAGCCAAGAAAGAAGCACCAAAACCAGTCCAAAGACCAAAATAGAGGATGGTTTGGCGAGAAAAGAGAGCTTTGTCTACCTATCATAACTTTGATTTAGCAAGTTCTCTTTGCGAAGTCAAACCAGATGTGAACCTCTTGCAATTGATCAAATTATCTCCATGAGTACGCAAGGAATTTAAGAAGATCCTGCGTATCGGGTATATTGTAGAGCCCTTGGGCATAGCACGAGTAGGGGAAGATTGGTTCGATCATGCTGAAAAGAATTGCCCTAGGGTTCTAGCTTATGTGGATGAAATATTAGTGGAACATGCCATTGTAGACACTGGATCCTCCGTCAATATCATGAGTTCAGAATTGATGGAGAGGTTGGGTCTAGGCATCCAAAAGGATAGCTCCACCCCTCTTAGAATGGCTGATGATAGTCTAAGACAACCAGAAGGTTGTGTTACTAAGGTCCATGTTACGGTTGCAAGTGTAGAATGCTTCTTGGACTTTAGGGTGATAAGATTTGTAGGACGTCCTAGCTATCAAGTTTTGCTAGGTAGGCCTTGGATCTTACGAACAGACTGTCAAGTAGATATACCCGCCGGTCAAGTGGTTCTAGGTAGAGGTGCCAATCGAGTAATAGTCGATGCTTACCCTAAGTCTCCTCAAAGTGAGAGAGCTCCTTTATCCTCTACTGAATTAGAGACAGCAGATGATCCATCTGGTAGTGAGACGTCATCCTGATGAATCTAAATAGGGGTCCACTATAGAGGATATTTACCAGATAACTCTAAATGAGCTGATAGAGCCGCAAGATAGGATAAGAGACGCGGATGTGATTGAGTTAGACCTTGACACGCCAAATGATTCGCGGCTAATTAAATTAGGTTCCATGCTCAGTTCAGCAGAAAGGGAGGACTATGTGTCCTTGATTCAAGAATTTCGCGATATCTTTGCTTGGAGTTATGATGAGCTGAGAGGCACTCCTCCCAGCCTGGCTGTTCATACTATTCCTGTAAAAGAAGGCAGTCGTCCTGTGCGTCAGAAGGTAAGGCGTATGCCTTTTGAATTGAGGGACGGGTTGTTTGAGGAGTTACAGAAGCTAAGGAAAGCTGATTTAATTTTTCCTATACAATATATGGAATGGTGTTCACCAGTTGTTATCAGGAAGAAAAAAAATAACCAAATCCGACTATGTGTAGATTTTAGAGAGCTAAATAAGTAGACAGTTAAGGATTACTACTCGTTGCCGTTTATTGACCAGATTTTGGATCAATTAGCAGGTAGGGAAATATATTCATTCATGGATTGCTTTGCAAGATATAACCAGATGGAAATTGCAGAAGAAGACAAGTTGAAAGCGACTTTTATTACTGTCTTTGGTACTTTTACGTACCATGTGATGGCCTTTGGTTTGTGCAATGCACATGGATCATGGCAATGAACAGCAGACAAGACCTTTGCTGACATCTCCCCAGATGAGTTAATATGGTGTTGTTTAGGGTTGTTGCCCGTCCCCTTTCCTCTTGTCCTTTTTCATCCAATTTTTTGACCTTCAATTGAAGATCCTACAGGACTTTAACCAATTCATCTAATACATTTTCCCTAATAGTGGGAACAATAGGTACATCCATAGGTTTAGCCACAGAAGTGGGTGGCTTATTGGATACATCAATTGTCTTGCCCGTAAGAATGGGCAAGCTAGATACATGCAATCTTTCTCTTCTTCTATACTTTTTCACCAGTGCAGTAACACCTTCCTTAACATATCTCCACTTTGTTTTAGGACCTATTTCTATAGTTTGATTCTCTAACAAATCATTAAGCTTCTCTTGAAGCTCAAGATCTGTCGCTCATAGAAACAATTCAATTTTCTGACTTGCAAGAGCTTATTGTTCTGCAAGATCTAATTGCTCAAACCGACTTTCAAATTCTCTTAATAACTCTGTAGCCACAAGATCCTTATTGGGTTGTAGAACCCACTTCTGGAAAGTCTTGCGGGTAATCAAACAGGTGTCTTCAATGTAAAATTCTTTCCTGAGTGTCTTCTTGAAAGTTACCCAATCAACATCCTGCATATATAATTCAGTAATTTGCACTTTCAATTCATGTACAACAACCCCTACAAAATATTGGCTCCATGCAAGTTGAGCTACCCCAAAGAACTCCATCTTTTGAGCATAGGCATACAAATATGTAGATACATTCCTTCCATTAAATAACTTCCCCTTACGCTCTATTGCCAACAAAGCATTTATCACAATAGTTTCTATTTGAGTAGAAGTCTACATCACTTATTGTTGTTGTTGTATCTGCATAAGCATGTTGATATTTTGCACTAACTGTTGCAAAACATAATTGGAAATTGTGCTTGAAGGTTCTCCCATCTTGTCTTTCCTTCTGAACGACCTTTCACATTAGGTTCAACAATGTCGGAGGGGTTTTAGTCAAAATGTCGTATCCACTGGGGATCAGAGATAGAAGGAAGTAGAGGATAGGAGATGGAAGAGAAGAAAAAGAATAGACCAGAGGTAAACACAATAAAGACAAAGCACAATGAATCAAATCACTATGTATTGATAGAACCTGAAATCCCTTGTTTGACACTGCTTAGAAGCAATGTCCAAGCATTAGATCTCCTGGAGCTCCCTTGTAGACCAAAAATGTGCATTAAACATTAACTTCTTCTCTACTGCTCTGAACCCAAATCTGATGGCTTTGTTAGCTTCGAAAGGGGGTAAGACCTTAGGACACTTGCCCAAAAATCTCCCAGGTTACTCCTTCTTCTCCCCATTTAGAGTGCTATTTTCTACTTGTCAATTGCAATCGCGATGCCTGTGATTTCACAATCCTCCTTTTTCCATGAAAGTTCCAAAACTGGATGAAAATGCCACTTACTTTTTGTGTGCTATCCTATTCTAGAAGTCTCCATAGCTTTTTAGGATATTTACAATATATAATATCCAAAATATTAAAAATAGGGTAAAATTATCCAAAAATATAGTATTTTTGAACCACCCACGCCATGGATACTGGAATTAATTACTCACATGACATTGACCCTCTAGATCAATAAGAAAGCTAGATGATGATGCACTCAAGAGTTTTTCACACTGTGTTTGCTTAGTGGAACGACAACACTTTTTTTCAGTCAGCTGGTTAGGACTCAGGGAACCTTAATGGAGTTCTAGCATAGCCGCCTCACCTTTTCCCTAAGATAATTACTGTTCAAGGTTTTAAGACCTGACCCTAGGTAAGTCAACGCTCGGCTCTACCTAGTTTTTTCTAATTAATGTTTCCTTCAATCTCTTGAGAGAAACTCCCAGCTTACCCTGGGACTTATCTTGAGACCAGCCATCCGTAGGGCGAATCCATCTTAGGGATCTCGCCTACCCACTTCCCATAAATGGTTTTCTTTAGTTTTCTAAATACCTACCACGTTAAGTTATAGCATATAAGAGAAGCTTCATTAATTAACCCGTTATTGCATGCTCCTTCACGTAATTTTAGGGCACAACACAAACATAGAGAAAACATTCTTTTGAAAAAACATATTTTGCAAATTTATTTGCAATGATTTTCCCCTTATGCCTACATAGAAGATAAACCTTTGTTTACCAAAAAATCCCTTCTACTGCGCAGAAGAAAAGAAACCCTCCAAGATTTCCATCCCTTCACTAGTACTATTTACCGCAGCACAGAGGAACGGAAAATGGAGCAGAAGTGCGGAAAAAATGGAAGCCTGAAAATTTGAATGATTTGAATGACGGTGTCGCCTCGAGAAAAGAAAAGAGTAAAAGCGCGCCATTAAATATGAAGGCGCTCTTGAATCCTTGTAAAAAGAGCGCCGGGCTCACTCCTATGCAAATTGTATGCATTACTGGGAACGAGATAAGTTGGAATAGTGGGAAATAGGAAAAGAGGGCCTAGGCTAATGGCCGGCCATGTAAAAAAGTGTGGATGACCGCCCAAAAGGTAGGGCATGTATATAAAGTTCAAAAGTGAATGAGAAGCTCATTCTTGGGTGTGGCTAAAGCTTCTTCTTCCTCTTCTCTTGCTTCTTACCTTCATGCTTGTGCTTGAGTGAGGGATTGAGGGAGTGTGAGGGAGTGAGGGAGTGAATGTGTGAGAGTGAGGGATGATGGAGAAGAAGCTCCCCATCTTCTCTCTTTATCTTTCCTTCCCTTCTTCTCTTCTCTTGTCTCGCGCAGCTATGGAGGATGGAGCTTGACGGAGGGGGCTTGAGGTTGCTTGAACTTGCCACAAGGATCGTGGAGCTACCAGAGTGTGGGAGAGAGGAGGGAACTCGATCAAGCATCAAGGTAAGCTCACTACACCCGCAAGGTAGGCATTGCGTGTCGGCTATGTGAGAGGTAGCCATGGCTGCTCGGCTTGAAAAGCTTGATCAATAAGCGGTCCGTAGGTCTCAGGGTAGAGCTCCGTAGCTCCCCTAGATTTTGGTTTTGTTGCCGGGACCGAGTCAAGTCTTGAGTGCCACATGTGTCAAATCGATCATGGCAGTAGGGTTTGCAGCCTGAATCGGTGCTCGAGATAGTTAGGAGAATTAGGAGGTTTTAATCCTTTGAGCAAGTAAGTATTTTGATTTGCTGCTGAATGTTAGAGTAGGACCATCTTGTTAGAAGACAGGCATAGGAACCCACTATAAGAAAGGGAGTATAAGGGCAGATGAGTGTGAATAGCCCTAAGGGCAGGAGAAAACCCTAACCCTAGCTTGGCAGAGACTATATAAACAGCTTATGGGTCACTATCATGTGGGGGAGAGTGTACCCAAGTTGTACTCTAAGCAACTTAGTAAGCAAGATTTTGTTCTTGTACTTTGAGCTCTCTTCTCCCTCTTGTGCACACATTCCAATGCTGAAACTCTGATTTCCAACATGGTATCAGATCCATCTCTGATCTTCTCAGCTTCCCTCAGCCTCAGCTATCACTAAGTGCACATGAGCCTTTATCTCTTTCATCTTATCCCTCTTTCCTCCATAGCTACCTGCAACCTACCTCCATTGGAGGACTTGGGGAGGACAAAGGATGCCATATCTCCTTCTAGTTTCTTCTAGGAACTTCTTCCCTATCCCAGGATGACTCAGCCTAGTGCAAAAGAGGCGGACATTAGTCGACGTAGGAGCTAACATTGCGTGTTTTCCAGATTCGGCACAGATTTTGCAGGCAACTGGTTTGAGCTGAAGCACGTCTGATACAAGGTGCATTAATGTCGGCTATCTTGGGGCTTTGATAGCCCCCCTAGTGGGCCATCCTTCCACAAGAGGGCTTCCAAAAATTCCTCCCATAGAGAGAGATCTCTACCAAACCCTAACTGTGTATCTTGTGGCAGCCATAGCCAGCAAGCTCTAAGCTTGACATTTTGTCATTTTTTTTCACTTTGTGCTTCATTAACAATGATTCTAATCACTGAAGCATATTCTCTGAAGCTAATTCCAGATTCAAAAGCTCTTGTGCATGCTCAATGGACATCACTAAGTGCATTGGGAAGCCGACTTCCAACCGGGTTTTATTCGAGCATTTCATTAAGCTTGACATTAGTGTTTCTAAACACTAATCATTAATCATCTAATCATTTGCTTGCTAGGTATTCACTAAAATCTAGTGAGTTTTTATTCCTCTTCGTATATTGTTGTAAGGTTATGTGTACAATTATAAACACATAGACCATCATACACTAGAAGTGTATTACATACCGTGAGTGACTTTGTTTCAAGTACACTGGTCAATGAAATCAAAAGTATGAGTGTCATTGTACTCTCCTTGGAATCATCAGCAACAAGCATTGAGATCATAGACCAACCTTATCCAACACAAGCTTCATCCACGAAACCATACCACAAGGAGGAGCCTGAAGTCCAGTCTAGGTTTACTTCATTAAAACCTAAAAATACTATTAAACCTCAGAAGAAGTTTGCACATAAGAAAGGACCACCACAGTCATACTTTGAAATATTACATTTGTATGATTTTCAGCCTTTCTCTTCATTGAAACTTTGATTTCAAATTTTTTGATTTGCTTCCGCATTTAGTGGAAAATTTGTAAGGGAATAGACACTGCCCTTGTCCTAACAAGTGGTAAGACCTTCCCAATGACCACAACATATGCTGATGTATTTCCACCCATGGCAGGTACTTATAAAATACAAAATGATGGAGAGAAGGTATTGGCCTCTCATTCAAGGTAGTAGAGCTATAAACTCTACAAATCTAGTTGATATAGAGGATGACCAACGTGCTCAAGCAATCATAATGTTACACTTAGATGAATCCCTGATTCATCATGTTGATCAACTAAATACTGCTACAGAAAAATGGGATGAGCTTGAAAATCTCTATGGAGCCACTGGTAAAAATACTAAAATCTTCCTTTAAATTGAATTCTTTAGCTTGGAATATCGATCAGGAGAAGATTTGGGAAATTGATCTCTCATATGAAGGGACTTATGGCACAGCTTGCCTCTGTACAAGCTCCAATACATGAAGAAGATGATATTGCTATTCTCCTAAAAGCTGTAAAATAGGTGTTTCCTACTCTTGTAACCACTCTCGCCAACATTCGAGATCCTACATTGGCAAGTACCATTCAATCCTGTTTGGATGAAGAAAAGAGGAACCACAAAGAAAGCAGCAACAGTCAGGCATCTTCAACTCCCGTGATCAAGTATTGGTACATACAACTCTCACTAAATGTTCTTTCTGTAGGAAAAAAGGACATCTTGTAAACAACTGCTGGAAGAAGTATCTCGAGAAGATGAAATGTAACAAGTGCAAGAAGACAAGGCATAACACTAGTAAATGCCCCAACACTCCTGATATACCCAAAGAATTGGTGGCCAACTATGCCACCAATCCATTTGAAGATCGATTGTTTTGACTCTTTAAAATCATCTACCTAAAAAAAACCTTGTAAGCTTGATTTATAAAGGCATCCCAAGAAGGGGGGGAACATCTTACATGCCTTGTAATCCAATGCCACTTTGGCATTGAGGGGGGGTGTTAGAAGACAGGCATAAGAACCCACTATAAGCAAGGGAGTATAAGGGTAGATGAGTGTGAATAGCCCTAGGGACAGGGAAATCCCTAACCTGAGCTTGGCAGAGGCTATATAAATAGCCTATGGGTCACTATCATGTGGGGGAGAGTGTACCCAAGTTGTACTCTAAGAAACTTAGTAAGCAAGATTTTGTTCTTGTACTTTGAGCTCTCTTCTCCCTCTTGTGCACACATTCCAATGCTGCAACTCTGATTTCCAACACATCTGTCTTTATTTCTGTTTCTGATTTCTGTTGCAATAGGTTAAGTGTAGGATAGGAAAAAGAAGGAAACACAAAGGTTTTGCTACTCTACTGGAGACAGGGAAGTTGGGACACAGATTCAGACATCTGGCTAGAGGAGTGTACGAGATTAATCTCTGAGTCTACAGCAGACTGAGATGAGGTAATAAGGGGGCCAGGGGACCAGAAGTGTTGCCAATCCTTATGGATTTCAAGGGTGCATGTAAAACTCCAATAGCTTGCCCAACATCCTTGAATACATCTCTCATAATCTGCTACTTGAACCTTTACCTCCTTCAGTGACTTAGGGTTTCTCATCCTATCTTGGAACTGTGTATTTGTTTCCAAGCTGCTCACAAAGAGTTCACCAAGCACATCTTATGATAATTGACTGACTTTCCTTGGCCAAAGCTTCAGAATGTCATCAAAGGCTCTCATGTACTTTTTGACGAAGGTATAAAACTCTTTCCGAGTCTACATAAGCTATTCCAAGACTTGAGTCATGGGAACCTTCTTCTCATATTCATCCAAAAATCTATCACATAATTCATCGAATGATTTGATTAACCCTCTTGGGAGGCTCCAATATCATTTCTTGGCCTCTCCCTTTAGGGTAGTCGAGAACATAAGCATATAATGTAGATCATTAAACCCACTTGCAAGGCAAGTTAGGCCATACTCTTTCAAATATAGCATCAGATCCTCATCTAGTAGCCCATGAAACACTAGGAGATCCCTGTAAGGAGAAGGTCATTTAGTCCTCCTCTTTGGGATCAAGATAGGGACATCAAAATATTTATATTCATCTTGACTTAATACGCGCATGTTAGGGTCTCTGATTTCTTCCGTTTCCACCTTAATTAGTGTAGAAGAGTCATTAGTTCCCTAGGCTTCCCTTTCTGTCAACTCACAGAGTGGTTTAGGGAGTCCGACATAATGCAATAGGGAATCTACCCCATCACTGACTAGTGTTACATTAGCAAGGCTATTCGCATCTACCACCACTTTGCCAGAACCTAGGACAGGTCCCAATAGAACCTTTCTTACTAGCAATGGTCTTCCACACACATAGACATCATCCAATGCATTATGGATCTTAGCAATTGCATTACGGTACCCAACTATGTCAAGAACTAGCAAGGATGTATTCTCAGATCGAATTCATGCATTATTGTATGCATATTAACTATTCTTATCATAGTCTTTTCATCTAAAGTGTCATCATCCTTAGTGGGATGACTATGCCCTCTTAGCCTCACTTTTCTTTCTAATGTTTTATCTAAATCTCATAGCCTATTAATCTCAAATGTCGCTCCATGAGTACTTTCCCATAGTGGCCCAAACTTGAGCATGGTGTCACTTTCAAGATTCCACTAAACCATTTAGGATGGACAAAGTAACTTTCGAGTTATGGGGAGTCCTTGGATTAAGCATCATGCTGATGACCAAAGTATTAATCAACCTGCATTTAATATCCACCGCTTCAAGGGGGAGGCTCCCAATTAGAAACTAAGAAAAATAATGGGTCCCTTATAGCCAAGATTCAAAATCCACCACTTATTAGCGGCTCCCAGAAAATGCACCACTTGTCAGGACCTAAAACGGGCCTGCATTGGCTCTACGCGCCTCTCTATACTCAAAGAACACACCTTCTCAACCTCACAACCCTAACTTCTATCGTAAATTTTGCTTTTGTTGGATTGTAATCCAACAGTTAAGCCTTGTCCACACTCCTTGGAGGCAGTCCCTACTCATATATCGGTGTTAAACACCTCATAAGCATAGACAGAAGAAGGCACCCGTTAACTAAATACTATGGCCCCACTACAGCTCTCCTACACCTCTCAAGGATTGGCTCCTCGATGCATTGCTTACATAAATAACATAGGCATCAAAAACTCCACTCTTGTTTTCAAAAATTCTAGGAGATAAGATATTTCCTCACTGTTAGGGTAGTGTGTCTGTGGGAGCCTTTGTTCAACTGCCAAGACCCATGGACCGCTTATTGTTTCAAGCGTTCCAAGCAAGCTCTAATGGCTATCTCTCACCTAGCTGACGCGCCGTCAATCCTGCGAGTGTAGTGACCTTACCTTGATGCTGATATGAGTTGCCTTCTCTCTCGCACACACCAGTAGCTCCCCGATCCTAGATGCTAGCTCAAGCATCCTCAAGCCTCATCCATCTCCAAGCTCCATCCACCATAGCCACGTGCGCAAGAGAAGAGAAGAGAGGAGAAGAGAAGAAGAGAAGAAGAGAAGAGGAGATTGTAGAGAGCTTCACCCTCTTGATCCCTCACTCCCACACACTCACTCTCTCACACTCTAACACTCCCTCCCTCAAGAGCACACACAAGCAAGGAGAAAAGAAGAAGAGAAGAAGAGAAGAAGAAAAAGAGAGCTCTTGTTAGCCACACACCAAAGAATGAGCTTCCATTCACTTTTTGAACTTTATATATACAAACCCTAAAATCCCCATGGGCGCCCATCCCTTTTTACATGACCGACCATTGTGGCAAGGTCCCTTTTTCTAATTCCCTCTTCTTGCTTCATGCCCTAAGCCTATACCCGTCTATTCTTTTACAAGTGGCATAGGAGGGAGCCTGGTGCTCTTTTACAAGAGTTTTTGAGGCGCCTTTCCTTAAAATTTCCCTTTTTGCCTCAGTTTAGTTTTAGAGGCCGTGTAACGTTCACATAAACTACCTCTTAGGGAAAATGATATAACATTTTTTTAATGAATAAATGGAAATTTTTTTTCCTTATCCCCCCCTAGCCCCGACGGTCGTGCTGGAGGGGGGGAGAGGGAAATAGAATGTCCAGCAAAGCTCCTTGCTGGAGCTTCCTCACCTCTAATCGCCATAGAGTCGACACGTAGGGAGGGAGGATCCCCCTCCCCTCCCCTAATTAAATAGAGGGGGCTGCCTCCATGAGGGGAGGAGGAAGATGCTGAGCGCCGTCCGGTTGGCTGAAAGGAGGGAGTGAGTCTCCCTATTAAACTTTGGGAGTGAAGGCCTTTGCCGTGAGGAACGCCGCCTCAACGCTGAAAAGGAGGAGCTGAAGCCGGAAGGGAAAGAGGGGGAGGCTGCTGCCACGTCTCGACTGCCTGGGGGAGCCGCTGCCTACCGTTGCACACCGCCACCTATCCGTCACACTGCGTCGCCAGTAAGTTTCCCCCACGTGGGGAAACCTTGGAAGTTTCCTGGGGAAGCTCCCAAAGGGCTTGATAAGCCCCTTTTCACCTTGTTTTTTCCCATGGGGCTTAAAAGTTTCCCACAAAATCCCCTAAGCCCCTTTTCACCCCCTTATAACCCTTATAACCCTTTTCACCCCCCTCATAACTCTTTTTTTCCACAACCCCCTAAGCTTTTTCTTAATCCCCCGTATCCCCATTATTATTTTTTCCCCCCTGAACTTCAAAAAACCAAATCATCATCATGGCCTCGGATGATATCTCGTAAGGAAAAAAAGTAGCCCGTGAGGAAAAATAAAAGAGGGAAAGTAGAGGGAGTGAAAAGAAGGAGTGAAGGAGGAAGAGTGGGAAAAAGATAAAAAATAGGGAAGGAAAGTAGAGGATAAGGAAGGGAAGTAGGGAGGAGTGAAGGAAAAAAGGAGTAGTGTGAAAGAAGTAGAGGGTGAAGAAAAGATAAAGAAGAGTAAGAAAGGAGTAAAAGAGTTAGAAAAGAGAAGGAATAGAGGAAGGGCAAGGAAGGAGAATAAGTGCCTTCTATTCCTTTTACCCCAAGTCAAAGTTCTCCAAGGGTTCTTGTGGTTGCAAAACCACACTCACCCATAATTTTTTTTTCCAAAGAGACGGTGGAATTCCAGAAGGAAGAGAAAAAGGCTATCTCACATTCGAACTACGATGCCGCCTAAGAAAGTCCAAGGTGTAGCTGCGGGAGGGTCATCTCCCGGTATCCATGTGGATATCTCACCCCAAAACCAGGTTTTCCTTCTTGGCTTTAATTCGGTTTTAAGTCGATCATGCAAAGAGAAATTGTTAGGGATAAGATATATTTGTCCGAGTTATTTGTACTAAAGGAGTATAGCTTATTTGAATGAATGATAATGTATAGAACTTAGTTTCCTTCGAATTGCATCAAGCATTATAAATTACGAGCAAGATTATCCATTTACTATAGTAGTATATTTTAGTTAAATCCTAAAGGTATAGAAATTATATCTTGCACCATTAGTCTTATTCCTTTTCGCAACGAATCATTGTAAATGATTAAATTCATGAAAGGTTTCTTTCGTTGCTCAAATTACTAGGAAGTTATCTTTGCTAATTGCACATCTTAGCAAGGCAAATGTTTGTTATTTGGCATGAGTTCATCTGTAAGGAAAACGGAAGTTTAAATTGAACTGTATTGACTGAAAAGTAAATTGTCACAAGGATAGCAAAACCGTGACAAGACGATTAATATTACCTTCCAAAAGTTAACTAAACCAATCTAAACATAGAAATATTCATACCCTAAGCACTTGACTACTTTCCTTATTGTAGGGTCAATAAATTTGTAAAGATAAAGAACTAGGGTTTGTCCCTAAGGTTCTTAAAAAAGAAACCCTAGGCTTGACATACGTCAGCTTAAAGGATCTAAAACGGATTATTCCATCGCAGGACTTGCGCAGCAAGTACGAAATCATTTAGTCTTGTGATTAATTCACAAGGAGAAAGGGTAAAAACCCTCAACAAGGATGGCAGATCCCTACGCAAGTTATCTTGCAAAAGGACGTATTTTTGGATATCCTTCTAAATAAGGAAAGTTGTAAACCGAAAACTAGCATATCTAAGGAACTTTAGGGTTGACCAAGTTGGGTTAATAAGGTACACCCTACACTGGAATGTAAAAAGACCTTGCCAATTTACAAGACACCTTGGGAATGAGTGCTGATACACTCAAAAGGAAAGAACACTTCCTTAGCAGTTTGCCAAGCAACACGGTTGATTAATGGAAATGTTTGTGCTTGCTAGAGATTTTAGGGCTCTGTTTGAATTATGAATTACAAATTAAATGAGTAGCTATACTTCAGGTTAAAGGCCTGAAGGAAGAGGCAGTTTCAGTTACCCCCGACTACCTGCCTAACCCTAACCAAGGGGGTTGTTCACCGCGCCGGGAACGTGGACCGAACCTGCAGCGAGAGGTCTCTCCGTTGAGCTCTACTTGGAGTAGGAGGACGCTTGGGTGCCAGGGGGGCTCTGGGCGGAAATCCCTTGCCTTCCGGGTCCTGCACAAGAGGCCAACGTGACTCGGGATTGGATCTCGAGACCCGCATACTAGTTTACGGGCGGAAGCTTGGAATAGTGATCCCTGGGGATTACTGGATAGCCTTCGGGTGGATTATGGACAAGCCTACGGGCAGAACTCCTTGTATTTCAAAGATAAAATGATGAAATGTTAAAAAAGAACTTGCTTGATATTGTTTTTCTATGTCACGTGATAAGATTACGTGAAGGAACCAGTGCTTAACAGGATTAATTAAAGAAGCTGATTGTTATATGTCAAATTAATGTGTTAGATAATTACATAACTAAAACAAACCGAGGAAAGTGCGGAGGATGGACCATGGGTCCGTCCTATGGTTGGGTGGTCCCGGTTAGCCGGGAACTTTTCTCAAAAATCCCAAAGAATAGCGGGATGATCATCAAAACGAATAACGAGAGCGATGACCTAGAGTTACGTCTTACCAGATTTACGCTGTTTTAGGGGAACGGAATGGGACTATGCCTTATGGCAGAGAGGTTGAGCCTCGCATCCCTCTCATTTCCCATTCTCCTTGAACCAAGTGCAGCGTGAATCCGCTTTGGACCTAGCATTTCTGCCGCAAAGTAGTTCGCTCGGGTCTGACGCTAGTTGCTGTTAGCTAATGACCAATCAGGAAAACCCTAATTTCGGTCGATCCTAAGTGGGAACGGCCAGGATACTTTCGCTACGTGGTAGACGCGGGAAGACCTAGATCGCAAAACCCGTAACATTGCATGGGAGTGTCGGGCGGAGTTTTCTAGACATCCTTTCCGATGGATTGCTAAGACGTGTCCTGGATGATACTAGTGGACACGTTACAGGCCGCCTCTATGCCTTTGCTCTTTTTCCATTCTTTTTCCACTTTTTCATTCATTCTTCAGCCTTCTTGACTTGGGGTTAACATTACTCCCCTCCGAGACAGGTGCGAGTGCCATGGCACTCTTGGCTACTGTTGGGGTTTAAGAGGCCGTTGGCGAAGTAGTCGTGTGAGGGTAGGGCCACGTGTAAACTCGGGTGCTCATGGAAGCTTGGTAATAAGGTTTGTTGGAGAAGCCAAATGGATAGCAAGTGGATGACGGGGGCCTCCGAAGTCGGTGGTTTGTCACCTTTGTGATGCCTAGAAGGAAAAGGTACGGTGCTCTACCTAAGGGGGTGTCGATCTTATTGTGTAGTGTATTGTGTACATGTTGGTGGAATGGGGAGTTGGGTCTAACCACAGGCTAGCCAAGGTGATGTCCCACACTTGAGGACCCCATTCGTGCAAAGGGAGGTGCGATGCAAGTAGCTTAGGGTGACAAGTCTAACCATAGGTGAGTGGTACCCCCTTAGGTATGTCCAATCCTTGATGGGCCCTAAGCGTGAAGTGGGGGAGCAAGAAAGGGCTAGAGGGTTAGGAGAAAGGCCAGTCAAAGCCACAGGGCATGCCTAACTTGAGGACCACTAGGTGCAGTGAACATACTTTATGTGGTGCTAAGTGCTTGTGTAAGTGAGTTGTTTTGTCCATTTTGTGCGTAATGTTCCTCTTGATTTTCTTTGTATGCTTGTTTTTCTTTTTTTAAATTATAAATAGTATTACGCTAGTAGAACGACAACCCTGTGCCTAATTCTCCTCGTCTGATTTAGGCGGAGAAGGGGGTCGGATGGATTTGCTCAAAAATTGATGGCTTTGCATGTATCCTTTGAGATTCATGTGGACATGGAGGGAAGTGGTGGAGAGGAAAGGATGGTTGCATCTAGTGAACTCGTTGTCATTCATATCCGCTAGGAGAGCTAGGCAAAAAGAGGGGAGAAGGTAGATGCACCATGGCACAACTCTCGATGACGTTAGGGTCAAAAAAGAGGTGAGGCAGGCCACACTCTTGTGGGGTCGGGTCCTACTTGAGTAGTAACTTAAGTAATCTAAGATAATTACAGGTAGTTACAAATACTGGATTGGGGCATGAAGAGAAATCCACGAGGAAATGTGTCATGGAATCATTTAGGCTTCTCGAGTCAAAGAGGAGGGCATGTTTGAGAAGGAGGTAGCATTGGAGTTGTAGATGATAGGAAAATCATAACTACCATGGAGGGTGGCAACAAAATCCACACCTATCCTACAAGGGTATACCATGAACATGCAGTCATTCCTCTCGTAGGGCAGGGTGTTACAAAAAGCCATCCAGGTGAGCATGCTTATGTCACACACTCACCTTCTCCATAGGGGTTGGCAGTTGTATCCTTGTATAGTATGTGGTACTTCAAACACCTTGTTTTGCCAAAACTCTGCTTCTTCATTTTCCCACAGAGTGGGGGTCCTCTCCCTTTCTTCCAGCCACTTCTATCCTAGTCGGCTGCTAGTTGCGATCACCTCCTCCATCACCTTGAGCGGCAGGACTCTCCACAGGCTGTTGGGCATGAGGAAGCTGAAGGTGAATGGGTCTTTTTCTCTTTCCTGCCGCTCCCAAATCACCAGCTCCACGTGGAATCTAGCAGGGAGGTCATCGGGGCACAGTGGGAGGGGTGCAGACGGTTGCATGACCGGTTTGGCTCTTAGTTGCTTCTTGGTTTCTTCCACTAAATTTCTCCCTCTCTCCCTTAGTGCAGCTTGTCTCTCCGTGGATGGATCAACCTATTAATGTTCTTGGATACGCGGCGAGGGGGGTTGTGGGATCACCTCTTCTCTGAATCTCCCCATAACGATTGCAAGCTCAGCCCCCTCCCCCTACCAGTCCTCTTGTTGTGCTCCTTCTTCAAAGCCCATTGCATCAATTTCCTAGGGTTTACAGGTATTTTTGTTGCTCTTCTAGGCTCAGCCTAACCTCCACAAGTTGGGGTGGCATCTGTAGCCCTGCATGCAAAGCTCTGCATGGGATGCTAAGTTTTTTCTGTACCACCTCCAATGACTCCTTTTCCTCTAGGCGGGTCGTGTCCATTAATGTGTTAATGAAGGTCTTTTGTTGGGCACTGAAGGCTGTATGGGCGGCTTTTGCTTTACTCTCTTCAAGGATTTTTTCTCCAAAGCGAGGCACCATGCCAGTGTCTTCACCCTTTTTTCGTTATGCACTGCCCATTCCTCTACTCTCTTGTTCATTTCTTCCATGCTTTCTCCCTGCTTCTGTACTAGGGTTACAAGCTTCTACTCTTGGGCTTTCAGTTCCCTGCTCATGTTCTCTTACTCTTTCCTTCCCAAGTGTAGCTGATCGGCGGTCATAGACTCGATCTCCTTTTGCTATTGCTCCCTCTCCTACTTTCTCTCCCCTTCTTTGGCATTCAATTCCTCCATCATTTGCTCGATGTTGGCAGTTTTCGCCTCCAATTCCCCATGTTGCATCAGGAGGAGCTTATACTCTCTCTGCATCTATACCAATTCCTGATTCTCATCCTCTAGCCATTACTTGTAGCTCTCCTCCATGTCCTCCCTTGGCCTTTAATTCTTGTCTGAGATCAAAGATCTGTCATTGCTGCATGGCTATTATGAAGGTCTTTTCAAGCTGAAAAGCGGCTATCGACTCCTTTTCTACCACCAAGGCAGCCACAACCATCTTCTTTTCCTCCTTAGCCTTCTCCAATTGGGAGAGCAATTCGGCAATGTACTCGTCGTAATTGGCTGGTGACGTCAGTGTTGTTGGATTGGAGTGGTCGAGGCTTCCATTTTCTGACATTTTTGGTCCTGTCTTGACTCAACATCTGCAGCTGTCCTCTTTTTCCCCATGGTCGTGGTCTCCATGCTCTTTCCTTGGGCCATTTCTTATTGATAAAATATTGTATCCATGCCGGGAATTTGGAGACCTCTACGCTGGTGGGGATGCCAGGGGTGAGGGTGGTTGGTTCAGTGGGGAGTATCATGAGGGTGGGGATAGGATGGATAAGGGCCTTGCCTTTGCCTTCAAGGACAGCGGGCGGCGTGACTTCTGGTACCTTTGTGCTAGAACTAGGCCCTTCTTCACTCAATAGGCTCCAGGCCCCTAGATCATCGGTCCTGCTCTACTGCTCAATGGACTCTCATGTGGCTTCGACCAAGTCCTCCTCCTCTTTCCTTCTTTGTTCCTCTTCTTCCTCAGCAGGTCTTCTTTGCCTATCTTCTTCAGTTTTCCTATACTCTTCCTCCAGTTTCTCTTTTTCTTCCTGTTCTTTCCTTTTCTTCTTCTCAGCCTCCTGTTTTGACACCTTTTTAGCCCTGTTGACTTCTTCCTTTGCTTTTCCTTCTTCCTGTTTCTTCTTTTTCTCCCTCTCCTCGACCTCCTTGATGGATTCTCTTTTTGCCTTTTCCAAATCCTCTTTCTCCTTCTTGCGGCCTTCATCCGGCTTCTTTTTCATTTGTGCCATTTACTTCTTGGGTTTCTTGGCCTGCTTTTTGCCCGATTGTTCTTCTTGTTCATGTCCTTCCTTATCACTGTTGGTCCTGTTCATTGGACCTCTCTTGGTCTTGGTGAGGGGGTGACCTGTTAGGCGTTTCTCCTTCCCCTTCTTTTGCATATTGTGTCTCCTTCATTGCTGCTTGGGTGGATGAGCGCAATCAAAATGCTTCCACAGGCAATAAACAAGGCCTTGGAGGAGGCCTTCTTTCTTTCCGTGGCCTTGGAAGCCGAGGACTCCCCTCCTACTAGTGTACTTCCTAAAGCTAGTGCTTTAGCTGCTTGGTCGATGATTTTTCATACATATCCGTTCCAATCGACTTCATGCAAGGTGTAAGCCGCTACGTTCTCCAGCACAGGCACACTGATTCAATGCATTAAGGCATTGTAGCGCTAGCTAGAGAAGAGCGCGTGTACTAGCTTCGCTTGCAGTCTGGCTTCTGCATTAAGAATGTCCTTGATGCTGATGTCGTCATTAGTTATCACATCCTCCTTTTTCATTTTTAGCATGGCATACACATCCCTCTTCTGCTTCTTCTCTATCTTTGGCTCCAGTCCCAACGCCTTCTCCACCAAGGTTGGGTTTAAGTGAACTTGTACCTGTTTAGCATTTTCTCCCCTTCCTACCGTGACGATGCTGCACTCATTGTCAAGGTCGTATGTCCTGAGAAACTCCACACACTTCATGTGGTCAGGTTCTTGCGCAAATTTCTCGAGGTACTTAGTGAGGTTGCATTGCTCGATGACTCTCTTGACCACTTCCTCCTTGGCCACCACACCCTCTACGTTGTGAATGGTTCGGAACTTGAGCTGGTTGTAGGCGCAGCTTTCAAGAGTGATGTGGTATTGCGCTCTTTCCTCCTCCGTGAACAGAAGTCACTGGGCACTGTCTTACTACGACATCTTTTGTTCCTGTCATAATCCCAAGCTTCCATTAGTGCTTCGAAATTAACAATTCACTGGAAAAGTCATAATTAAAAAGAAAGACTCTATATGTTTATTGAATGAAAGCATTAAAATCCCATCCAATGTAGAATCTTCTCTTCCGACTTTAACTTTTTTCCCTTTATTTCAAAGTTGTCTTGCCATTTTCCTACCCTGGTTGTTATTTACGTGTTTATGCATTTTGCTTGATTTTCCTTGGTTTTAATTTGATTCACCTCACCCCCGATTCACCTCACCCCCCTCCCCTCCAGCTCAAGAAGAATCCTTCCTAGGATTGAAGGTTTTGGAGGTCGAGGACATTCTGCAATGGCTCTAGGAGTTACCGGTGTAGGAACCAAGTGTAGAAATCAGGGTTTTACTCTAATTGAGCTTCACGGTCTAGATCAAAAGGTTCAGTGCCCACGTGTGTGATGTAAGTGAGAACATCTATTAGAAAGTCACCGAAAGCGACGTGGCCAGCAATATGTAGCTCTTTCTCAGTCAGTAGGCGATCAAGGTAAGGTTGTCCTTTCATGTGCTCTTCCAAGGGTCGGGCACGAAGAGTGGTTAACACTCTATACGAGGTTGGCACAAAATAAGTGGGATTGTACTCCGCTGTTTTGATTGTATGTCATTGCTTAGCGTTTGTCATGACTTGGCACCCTTCTACTTCCCATTGCAACCTAAGAGTGTACCAATGCCTCAAGAACGGGGATTCAGTCTCAGCAAGTTTGGATAATTCTGCAATTTCTTGGTCGGTGATGGCAGAAGTGATTCGCTGATCATATGACATGATGAGGTGTTGTTTGACGGCTTGCTCTTTAAAGATCTTGCTGTTGAGCAATTTGGCAACAGAGTTAGTTGCTTTTGCGAAGGCAAGTTCAAACGTCTCCCAAGAACAAGGCATCGTACGAACTTCGGTTGCAAAAGGCTCATGCAACAAGCCTAAGTTGTCCAAGTGGTCATTGCTCAAAGCTAGCTCTCTGAAAGTGGCATCTAGCCATCTAATGCAATCAACCATGTCATCCCCCATATCTTTGGCTAGTAGATCTGAGGCCAGTGTCAAAAATAATTTTCGCTCATAGGAGGGTTTAAGATGTGCTAGTGGTTTGGGTTTGATAGCACTAGAGCCTTTGACAATGAATCATTGTGCTTGCGGGTGTTCTTGGGGTTGCGGTTGGACTTCCAAGCTTAGGGTTGGGGAAGTAGCAGCTATTTCTGATGGATTGATGCCTTGAAAATGGATCATTGTAGTTGGATGGGCTCTAGCAGGTGATGGCTCATGTGACGATGTCTGTCGTTTGGGCTGATAGGCTTGTTCGACTCTCTTGGGCATGTATGTGGATGAGCTTGATGGATGTGGGTTTGGGAAGCACTATGGTTTATGGTTTTGAGGTTCTATGGGGCTTGGGGTGATCAAGCTTGAGGGCGGGGTACAAGTGATGCCCTTGGCCATGTGGGCTTTGGATCCATATCCAAGCATTCCCCTTATAGTAGCCTTGTGTATGCAAGAGGGCTTTAGGGACCCACCTTTGCTTGATCATGCGCCGATTTCTGTAACTGCGCCTTGGTTTCCTAGGTTTAGAGCTTTGGGTCTTATGAGGTTGTGTGCATCGACTCTTAGGCGGTGGTTGCGGCTGTTTAGGCCTCCATTGAAACCTAGGCTATTGGGCCTTCGCTTCTGCTGCCATGAGCAGCGATTCTTGGGAGGTGGTGGGTGGTGGCTGAGCACTATCCTTCTCCTTATATTTTGATGCTAATATTTTTACTGATGGCCATGCGGACTGGGGTGAAGTCATGCAGCCCTTGCTGAAAGCTGTAAGAATGCGGATGTTGCCTATGGCGAGGTGGATGCACTGAAACTCATAATCAACATTGCAACGAGTTTTCTTTTTAAAGGTTCGCCCTAGCACCCGACTCCGTGCCTGCGTCTTTGGCATCTGGCAACACGTAGAAGATCATTGGTACAGTCTCAGACTCGATAGAAATGATGGCACTGCACTTGCCGAGAAGTGCATATGAGTGGTCCCCATTTGGTCTTAATCTGGCGTTAGTGGGTTATAGTAGTGGTTTGCCAAGTTGGGTCCAATGATCATGAGTCAAGACACTGAAGTCTGGTCCCTTGTCAATCAAGGCATTGAAGATCCATGTTCGCTTGACAGTGACCGTGTTGTGCAGGTATGCGAGCTCCATAGTTTCCTCATCCTCATCATCAATTTTGGTGATGGTGGCTACTCGTACTTTGACAGGCGATTCCAACATTGGTGGCTCATGCAAAGGATGCATGGGAGGATAGTACTTCTTGACACGGCTACCATTGAAGAAGCCTATTCCCTCACCGTCTAGAATCTTGAGCTCGAGGTTGCCCGTTTGGCTGATTGCACAGACTTTAAAAGGTCCAAGACCCCTAAACTTCATTTTTTGCTTATGCCCCTTAACTGAGTATAGGAGCACTAAGTTGCCCTGTTCGAAGTCGCGTTTCTTGAGGTGTTGCATCATGCCTTCTCACATATGAGTGCATGACTGGCTAGAAGGTGAGTCTCTGAGAGGCGTTCAAGTTCAACTAGGCATTGCATCCATGCCTCCTTTCCTTCCCACCACTCCTAAAGTGCAATTCGCAGGCTAGGCACGAAGAATTCTACAGGGAGAATTGCTTCGATTCCGTAGGTCAACCTAAAGGGGTTCTGTCGGATAGCCATTTTATAAGCCGTGCGGTAAGCCCATAAGGCTGCCATCAGCATGTTATCCCAATCGCTGTGCGAGGTAGAGACTACCTTGGTTAGGACGTTGACAAGAATCTTATTCGTGGATTCTACCTAGCCGTTTGCTTGAGGGTAGTATGGCAAGGATTTCCGATGGATAGTTAGGAAGGTGGATAGGAGATGCGTTATCACTTCATTGATGAAGTGTGTGCCCTGGTCACTGACTAGTTCGATGGGGTAGCCAAATCGTGAGATCACCTGCTCCCACAAGAACTTGGCAGTCGTTCGAGTATCATTCTTTCGTGTTGCTCTCGCCTCTCCCCACTTAATAGGTAGTCTTTGGCCACAATATTGTTTTTGGTCTGGGAATACTGTGCAGCAGGGCTGATGGGTCCTATGAAGTCGATTCCCCATTTTTCAAAGCGTTTTCGTGCAACGATTGGGGTCAACTCCATTTGATCCTTGCGAATCGGGACCTTCATCCATTGACACTCGTCACAATGCTTAACAAATTGTGTTGCATCACGGAATAGCGTTGGCCACCATAGTTGAGAATATAGCACCTTGCGGGCCGTCATGTCTTCGCTAAAGTGTCCACTAGCAATTCCAATGTGTGCCTTTGAGAGCACGTCGTGCATCTCATTCTCGCACATGCATCTGCACAACAATCCATCTTTCCCTAGGCGATACAACTGGCCTGCTATCAACTGGTGGGGTTGGATCTTGAGAATGAGTCGCCTCAGTCTTGCCTTCTCTATTGGTCACTGAGATAGTCCGTGCTCAAGCACTTGGACTATGTCATCTACCCAATATGGCGATAGATCGGCCTTGAATAAATCTCTCTCGCTGGAGAGGTTAAAGGGGTGGGTGTCTGGCAATTCATCGGCAATGCCTTCTCTAGCGGCTTCTCCTGTGGGGATGCATGACATATGATCAGCCATGTAGTCCTATTTTCCCTTCCGTATAATAACGAAGAAGTCAAACTCCAAAAGTAGAAGGAGCCATCAAGCTATGCGTCCTGTAGCACAAGGTTTATTCACTAGATATAGCAAGGCTTGATGGTCCACAAAAAAAGTAAAGCCTGTAGCCAATAGATAATGCCGAAACTTCTTCACAGTAACACCATGGCCAAGCCCTCTCTTTCTGTCATCGAGCAGTTCATTTTTGTCTCAGTGAGTTGTTTGCTAGCAAAGCTCACTGGATAGTCTAGGTTGTGCTCGCCAGGTTGGCACAACACTGCCCCCATACAAATTTAGAAGCATTGATATGCACGTGGAAGGTAATGGTCCAATCTGAGGCTCGTAGAACTGGTGTTGTTGTTAGAGCCTTCTTAAATTCTTCATATGCTCATTGCATGTTTTAGTCCATTCAAAGACAATCAACAACTTATATAAAGGTCTGGCTATCAATGCATAATTCAGCACAAACCGCTGATAGTATCCCGTATGGCCTAAGAAGCATTGGACTCCCTTGTAGTTGATTGGGGGTGGAAGGTCAACAATGACCCTAACTTTTGAGGATTCAGTGGCAATGCCATTCTTCGATACTATGTGTCCTAGGATGCATCCATGCTTCATCCAAAACTAGCATTTCAAGGGGTTCAAGGAGAGACGATATAGGCGACATCGCTCAAAGACTACTTGGAGTTTGTCTAAGTGTTCCATCCAGGTCGAGTGAACACAGAGGTCATCGATAAATACTTCCGACTCTTTGCAAAGCATGTCTTTAAATATGGTGCACATGAGGCATTGGAAGGTGGCAGGGGCAACAGTCAACCCGAAAGGCATGACTATGTAAGCAAAGACGCCCCACTCAGTGGCAAAGGCAGTCTTATGCCTGTCGACAGGATGCACTGCACCTGATTGTATCCTGAGAAGCCATCCAGAAAACTGTAGGCCTCCTTCCCCGCCACTCTTTCAAGCATGTGCTCGATGTATGGCAATGGATAATTGCCCCTTTTAGTAGCAGTGTTCACTCTCTTGTAATTGATGCACACTCTAATTTTTTTGTTTTTCTTCATTACGATGACTATGGGTGATACCCAGTCTGTGTGCTCAATTTCGTAAATGAATCTCGCTCTCATAAGCTTATCAATATCTTCCTTGATAGCATGAGCATCCTTTGAATTCATTGGGTATAGTCGTTGCTTCACCGATGTTGTGTTCACTAGTGTCATGGGTATATTATGAGTCATCACACTCGGATCCACCCCTTTAAGCTCTTCAAAGGACCAAGCAAATACATCTACGTACTCTCGCAAGAGAGCAACAAGACTCGTTTCTTTTTCCTCAATCAAGTCATCGACAATGACGGCTGGTCGAGGTGTCTCCCCTTCCTAGGCTAGGTTCATCTCCTTGACCTTGGGCTGCTCGATTGGTTTGCTCATTTGCCCTTACTGTTTGGCACCCAACAGGATCATTACCCTATCTCCTTTCTTAAATTTCGTAAATCTTTTAGGGAGATCCCGTGGTTTTCGTTGTTCGTCTGCTCCTGTGTCCCTGGGTTGTTTCGCACTTTCCTGATTCAATCGTCTGGGCCTCAGGTGGACGGGTAGGTTCCCATTGGTGTGTCAGGTCTTGGGTAGCCTAGGTATTTCTAGGTTGCTGTCCAAGCTTACTTCCGACTCAAAGTCAAACTTGCCGTCTTCACTAAAAGAGGTGGTCTCCCCTGGTGGTTGTAGTTCAGATGGTGATTCTGTCCTAAGCACTGGTGTCGCTCCTAGTTGGGCTAGGCCTGCTTGCTCAAGGTCTATGGCTCCTACGTATTCTAACCAAGTGCGATCACAATCCATGCACATGACCCCTCGCTCTATCTTGTAGACACTCCTTTTCTGTGGCTTGGAGTCCGCCCGTATTTGTTCTATTTCATGTCCCTCAGTGTCGTATTCTACTATGTCTATCTCACCCTCACTTTCATCACTGAAGGATTGGTAATCTTCATACTCGTTATCAGAGTCCTCTACGTCAAACTGCTTGTCATCTCCTAGGGCTTGGTATATCTCTTGTCGTTGATCAAGGACGAGAACCCAGTTATAAGGTTTAAGTCATGCACCCTGGTCCATTACCACTTGGATTCACCTAAGAGATCCTGGAGTGGTTTGAAGTTTGCTGCTAGGTTTTTAGCTAGTTTGTCCATCAAGTATTCCAGAATCTCCTGGAGCTCCCTTTTTTTTATTGACACTTGGAAGGTGACGGGCTTAGGTCTCCCACGAAGGGTTCTTGCCATCATGCAAACTCGTACGGTGGGCGTGCCATCAGGCCTGCCCCTCATCTTGATGGCTTGCTCATATGCCTCATGATCTGAGAATGGCAGGTCAATTGTAGCAAGGGCATGCATCCAATCCCGCTCACCCTGTGGGCATGGGATATACTTGCTCAAGACCCCATAAGGCTTCTTGACTTGAGCGTCATCCTTGAGCATCGCGGAGATGGCATCCAAATCGACTGGTGAGGTCTTTCAAGTGTCCATCTCTACCCTCTTGAGCTTTGTCTCTGTTTTGCTGCTCCCTCTTGGGGCAACGTGATGAGACATGACCTGGGTGACCACAAGTACAACAGATGATTGGATCATGCATCTGCCCTCCTAGACCTCTACCTCGTTCTCTCCCCAACGCCATCACCGGTACTAGTCGATAATCCATAAGGACTGTGTTTCTCTCATCTTCGTGAGAGACATAAGGGTATAAGTAAGCCTCTTCCTCATTTGGCTCTTCCATGTAGTGGAGTGGAGAGTCACTCAATGGATGGGTCACATAGGGACCAAGCGGTCTAGGTATTCCTGTAGGGTTTATGCCCACCCTAAGGACAGTAAAGGCTTAATGTCGTTAGGTACAGGAAGGGCCAATGGGGCTCCCCTTCCGAAGAGTGACTACGGCTTGTTTGCTAGGTAAGGTTGACCATATGGTTGGGAGTACAGAAGCCTTCTAGGTAATCTGCAATGCACGATGTCGTGACCAAACCTGCCGCAATTAGTGTAAGGTCTCGACTGAGGGTCTTGACACTCGGTCGACAAATGATTTCTGCCATAGTACACACATTGGACGTGTGGGCACGTTGGTCGTCTCCACGTCTTACAACTTGGCTATCTCTATCTTGACATCAGCCAAGTCTTGGTTCATCTCTGTGGCTTTCCCCTTATCTTGGGATGATGGGGCTGGTCATTCACTAGAGGTTCATGAGTTGGCTTCTTCTGAGTTGGAGCTCTTGGACCTCCGCTCTTTCAGCTGATCATCAACTCTGATGGCTTCCTCAAAAACCCTAGCTAGCATGTCTCCTTACAAGCTCGAGTTGGCTGCCAAAGCCTTCTACAGTTCCTCATTCAAATTCCGCTGATGAACATAGTTGAAATTGCTCTTTCAGTCGATCGTTTGCCCATAGGGATTCTCTTCTTGAAGAGACTCATTACGTGGGTTACATAATCGCGAATGTCCTCCTTCTCTTTCTACTTGACATTCATCAGTCATACTAGCAGAATGTCGGAGTATCTAGCAAATCTCTTGATGAAGAGATTCTTGAGGCCATTGAAATTTGCTCACTCTGTAGGCATCTAAGCTTGTATACCAAGTCCTACCCTTGTCACCTAAGTAGAGCCCAAATGCTTAAGAGTGCTGAGTCAGGCCGCTGAGGCTGTTGGCTTTGCAGACTTTCTTGAACTGCTCTACAAAGCTGTACAGATAATCGTGGGGTTGGTACTTGTCGAGCTACTTTGTGACTATTGGGATTTTAGACTGGCTCTTAGAGCATTGGGTTGCTCCTAATCCTGCCAGTAGTGATGTCGCCAACGTTAAGTCTCCTTCTAGGGCTGTCTTGTGATCCATTCAGTTTCTACCAACTAAGTTCAACACTCCTGCACCTCTCGTAACTACGTGCTTTTCCTCTGACTTTTGGCCTGCTAGTCTCTATTGTATTCGACTATGCTTTGCAATTCTTTGTGGGCTAGCTTTCTCTCTTCTTCTAAGTCTGCGATGATAGCATCTGCTATTCGGCCATGGTGCTCATACTGGGCGTGCGCATCGTAGTTGCTGACCAGCTGGCTAAATAGCCTTTGGGAAGATGCCTAAGTCAAGTTCCTCGTTAGACCTATGATCTGAGCTTTCTTTTGCCATAGTCGAGTTCTCGTGCTCTACCAAGCTATCAATCAGGTTGAGTAGGTTTGTCAGATCCACTTCGTTGGCGCTGCTTGCTTAGTCCTACTTCACGTGTCTTTGTCTGTGGGTTCTCTCCTATTGGTGGGTTCCTTGAGTGGCTTATTTGAGTGAGTTTCTTAACTTATTAAATACATTCCTCAATTCTTCTCCACTCAGTGTGTGTGTTCTTTCTAGTGCACCTGTGCTCAATCAGGCTTGCAGTTTTCCTTAAGTGCACTTCAAGTGCGGAAATTTCAAGGTGAGTGCGACAAATAGTCTCTAAGCGTCTTACGCACCCTTGCTTTGATTTGGGCCTGATAGGCTTTGTCCCATCAATTCTCTGGCCATCTTGACGGGATTTAGGACTTTTCCGTTACGTTGCCTTGCTCGTTTTTGGGTTCAATCATAGTTTTGTGGCTCAGCAGGTTGCCTATAGGTCTCTAGGTCTCGCGACAGCCCACTCAAGCTGCTAAGCAGCTATGCCTTGCGATTTTGTCTATTCCGCATGCCAGAATCAAGTTTTAAGCGTCAGGAGGGCTTGTGACAGTTTGTGCTACTGAGCTCTAGCCGGGTCTGGTCAATTTTCTGAAAAGTTGAGGCAAATTCACACTCAGCCCAACTGGTCCGAATTGCAGGGGCCAAGTGGATGACTCGGACAGGCCGAATCACACTGGTCCAAGGACCTTTTCATGGGTTGAGGCCTGAGTGCCGTCACTCGGACGGGCCGAGTCGGTCCGACGATGAAACTGGTAAATGGGGCTAAGTGGACTTCGGGCCGAGGGCCAATTAGGGTTTTCGGGTCGAGCCGGCCAAATGACAGGGGCCGAGGGCCGAGTCTAGGACTTGGCCCAAAAACGGCCGCTCCGACGGGCCGAATGCGGTGCGACGAATGCCGCACAACGACAATTTTGATCAAATCTTGCGATTTAGGCAATCACTCCAAGCACAAACTTCCAGATCCTAATTAAGGTACCAAGAGAAGTGATTGGTATACCTGAGGTGAGCAGTAGGCTCTCCGATGACAAGATCAAATCGAATCTTTGCAGGTGATCTCTCTCTCTGTGCAATGGTTGCAAATGAGCTCTCCCTTGGCCTCTTGGCTCTTAATCCCCCTTCGGAGTAAGGTTTTGATGCCCCCAATCACTCATTTGCTGACATTAAGAATCCCAAGTAAGCTTTTTGCCATTTTTTGCATGCCGTGTTTTGCAACAATAAACCCTACCCTTTCTCGATTCGATTTCCTAATCCTGTCCTACACTAAATGCAACAAGAATAGAAATCAACAAACTAAAATGATTTCTCCATGTTTTCCAATCATCAAACTAACTAACTAACCCAAAATACTTACTTGTTTCGAAGATCAAAACACCCAAACTTCCTACCTATCTCAAGCTCCATTTCGAGGATGAATCCCTTACTTCGATGCTCGATATGAGGCACGCAAGTGCTCAAGCTTGAATCCATTGGTCCCGGCAATGGAACCAAAATGTGGGAGCCTTCACTCAATCACCAAGACCCATGGGCCACTTATTGTTTCAAGCATTCCAAGCGAGCTCTAATGGCTATCTCTCACCTAGCCAACGCGTCGTCTATCCTATGAGTGTAGTGAGGTTACCTTGATGCTGATATGAGTTGCTTTCTCTCTCGCACACACCGATAGCTCCAAGATCCTAGATGCTAGCTCAAGCATCCCCTCAAGCCTCCTCCATCTCCAAGATCCATCCACCACCATAGCCACATGCGGCAAGAGAAGAGAAGAGAGGAGAAGAGAAGAAGAGAAGAGGAGATGGTGAAGAGCTTCACCCTCTTGATCCCTCACTCCCACACACTCACTCTCTCACACTCCCTCCCTCAAGAGCACTATATTTAGATGGATGAACTATATTCTTATCACTCAAGTTTGTGTATATTCTTAGCCTCACAAGATATAGATCTTCCTGAATTTCATCAAGGATCACTTGAATCTTGAGAAATGACCCGTGAAGCCCAATTACCAAGTATGTTACTCCTTAAGTAGGAACTGCATTCAACATTCAAAGGATATTATAAAAACAAAAGTTCATTAGATGAGAAAACTTGATATTCCTAACTATCACGTTTATTTGATATATTACACTAAGCACTCTTAAGTCTATGATGTAATATCATGGCATGATTAGTAATGCTTTTGTACATGCCCTAGGGTTGTCAATAGTGTTTTGAATTAGTAATACTCTTGTATATTATGACATGGAATCTCGAAGTGATTACTCTTAAAAATTATAAACACACAACTAACTTAACCTTGAAGCACTAAAAGTATGCTTGAGTATATAGTCTAATGATACTCAACCAAGTTTGCTGAGAGCTACAATTATGTGCTAATGGCTATGTATGTACTAGAGATGATTCTTAGCATGACACATCACACACAAGGATTGTTCCTTTGGTTTTTCCTGATGGCAAGAAAAAGCACTTGCATGATGTATTACATGTACCATCGATTACCAAGAATCTGCTATATGTAGTCAAATAGTTGAGCATAACTTGCAAGTACGATTTAATAGAGATGGTTTCTTCATAGAGGATTATGGCAAAGGATAAAGATTGGTTGATAAAGGCCATAGACATGGCAGGATGTTTACACTGGATGCAAACATACCCAAGCTGAATGTTGATATGTTTGCTCATGATAAGGCAAGTATTTGAGACATTGATATATGGTCGTATTGGGTTTAAGCATCACTTATGGATGTCTATATTATGAATAGAACGCCTATTATAGGAATACATCAAAAGACACCTTATGATTGCCTATATGGCTATGAGCTTGACATATGAAATTTGAAAGTATTGTTAGTATTGCCTATGTCATGTTTCTATGATGACAAATGGAAGTAACATGACCTTAAAGCAGTGAAGTGTTTTTTCATTAGACACTCTCACAGGATAAAAAGGCATATAAGTGCATTGTTTTTACTACATGAGAGATATTTCTCAGTTTTTATGTCGTATTTGATGATTTAGCATCTTGGTATGGTTCTAAGCAAGCTGTAGTATATATGATGCTTCACAGAGCACATATGCTGAAAATGGACAGCAAGGCACTTCTTCTATGAGTGGACCTATTTAGGATGCATCTAGCACTATAAGTCCTAGGACATGTAGGCTACACAACCATTGGTCTCCATCTATTGGCATAGATATGTCAATGAGGGGGCGAGATACAAGAAAAGAGAAGGTTTCTGATGTTATTACTTGTCCATTGATTTCAGGATATGACTCTAGTGAGAGTCTTGATAGCAAGTTCCATCGTACTTGCAATGGTTACACCTAGAGTTAAGCAGAGATATGTACCGCCTCATGAGAGAGTGGAATCTTGTTCATCTCCATTGTACAGATCACATAGAGAAAGGAAGCCTATGGATAGGCTTACCTATAGTGGATACTTAGTGAGACATTATGCATACATGACAAAAGTGTTGAAATACAAAGAGCCTACATCTTTTGTAGAAACAATTAAGGATGAGAACTGGTGCAAGGCTATGGATGATGAATATGAGGCTTTGTTGAAAAATAGAACATGGGATTTGATTGAGTTTCTTGAGGGCAAAGTACCTATTATATGCAAGTGGATCTATAAAGTAAAATGTAAGTCTAATGGCTCACTAGAAAGGTACAAAGCCAGATTGGTAGTGAAAGGATATACCCAACAGTATGGGCTAGATTATGAGGAAACCTTTAGTTTGGTCGCTAAGATGGCAACTGTATGGACTATTATAGCATTGGCTGCATCCAAAGGCGAGGTTCTTTATCATATGGATATTAAAAATGCCTTCTTAAATGGTGATTTGGAAGAAGAGGTTTATATGGATGAGCCAGAGGGCTATGTGCATTCCGACTATCTATCATATGTATGCAAATTGAAGAAAGCATTGTATGGCTTAAAGCAAGCCCCATGAGCCTGGAATTCTACAATTACTTCCTACTTGCAAAAATTTGGATTTCAGCTAGGCAAAGTTGATCATAGCCTATTTACCAACAAAATAGAGTGAGGATATGTGATTTTGTTGCTCTATGTAGATGATCTAGTGATCATAGGTGATGACATATAGGGCATTAATGACATAAAAGCTATGTTGTAGAAATAATTTTAGATTAGAGACTTGGGAGAGCTAAAAAAAATTTAAAGGCTTTGAAGTTATGCATACACCTCATGGGATATGGATGATACAAAAATAGTATGCACATAATATGTTAGAGAAGTATGGCTTGCTAGAATGCAAACCCATAGGCATACCATTGGAGAAAAATGTAAACTTGGCTATTGATATAGAAAATGTAATAGAGAACGTGACTATGTATAGACAGATGGTTGGTAGTCTGATCTATCTCACTATCACTAGACCAAACTTGAGTTATGCAATTGGTTTAATAAGCCAGTTTATGCAACAACCAAGGAAACCTCACCTAGATGCTGTGATGAGGATTTTGAGATATGTGAAGGGTACATTGCCTTATGGGCTATTCTATGAGCATGGTAAGCCTGTTGAGCTTACAAGTTATTGTGATGCAGATTGGGTTGGTTGTATGTATTATAGGAGATCAACCAGTGGATATACATTTGGTCTTGGAAGCAACATGGTCAGTTGGAGTAGTAAAAAACAACCTAATGTGGCTCTTTCAAGTACAAAAGTGGAATACAAGGGTGCAACATTGGTTGCTTGTGAGGTTGCTTGGCTAGTTAAGTTAATGGATGACTTGCAGATTCATGTGGATAAACTAGCCAAGCTATATTGCGATAGCATGAGTAGTGTGCTCCTAGCAAGAAATCCAGTTTATCATGCCAGGTCAAAGCGCATAGAGGTACATTATCATTTCATCAACAAGGAAATGGTGCATGGAGGTAGGATAAATCTCATACAAACCAAGTGGCAGATAACTTTACCAAATCATTTAATAGAGATAAGTTCACTCATTTTAGATCACTTCTTGGGATACAAGAATCGACTTGAGCTTGAGGGGGAGTGTTGAGATATGCAAGCTCAATCTACCTACTACCTGGTATTGACTCTCTCCAGTAGGTAGATTAGCTGAATGACATGTGTGTGTAATAAAGTTGGTCAAACTTAGCTGTTATAGTTAGACTAAGTCTCTTTACACTACTTGACTTAGGTTGTAGTACATTTTACTTTGTATTACTTAGTTAGAGTAAGTGTGATGAATAATGAAGAAGAAGAATATTCAGAGTTGTCTACTCTCTATTGCCCTATCTCTCTCTCATCTTTCTTCTAACATAGGGATTGAAGCAAGCACCTAGATTATGGTTTGATAATATTAAAGAGTATCTTGTCAATAATGAATTTTATGTTTTTGATTTTTTATCACTCACTTTATGTGAGAAAGGAAGATATATACTTGATCATCATAGTTATCTATGTAAATGACTTGATTATTACAAGTGACAATGGCATTGGGATTGCTAAAGTCAATGACCTTTTGAAGAAAAAGTTTGAGATGAAGGATTTGGGTGAACTAAGGTACTTTCTTGGTATTGAGGTGATCAAATGTGATAATAGAATATAGATGTCCCAAAGGAGGTATCACTTGGATATGTTGTCTAAGTATGGTATGATAGTGTGTAAGTGTCTTTCAATACCATTTGAGCAATATGTAAAGTTGAGTATTGATGTTGGGGATGAGATAGAAGACCCTATATGTTCAAGAGGATAGTAGGGAGTTTGATTTACATCAATATCACAAGTCCAAACTTGAGCTACAGAGCTGGCCTTGTCAGTTAGTTTATGGAGATATCAAGAAAGCCTCATTTGGATGTAGTTAGATGCACGTTGAGGTATATAGAGTTCACTTTGCATTATCGATTTTTTAATGAGGCGGATAAGGATATATAGGTGTTTGGATACATAGATACAGATTGGGTTGGTAACATGTCTAATAGAAGATTTACCAATGGTTTCATGTTTTCCCTTGGTAGTGTATTAGTTACATGGAGCAATAAAAAGAAACCTAGAGTTGCTTTATCGAGTACAAAGGCTGAGTATAGAGGTGTTGCTATGGCAACATGTGAGATGGTATGGCTATAAAAGTTATTGGGTGATTTGGGTGTACATGTAGATGGTCAGATTGTCATTATCTTTATGAGAATACAAGTGGTATATAGCTAGCTAGGAACCTAATGTTCCATGCTAAGACAAAATACATTGAGGTTTACTACCATTTTATGAGAGAGAAGATACTTGCAAGTGAGATTGACTTGGTATATGTTAGCACACAAGATCAGATAGCTAATATCTTCATGAAAGCATTGGGTGGAGAGAAGCTTCAAAAGTTTTGAAGCATACTTGGAGCTGTAGTGGTGTAGTTGAGCATGAGGGGGAGTGTTGAGATGGCAAGCTCAACACATGCGGGCATTGATGATGGAGTGCATGGTTAGATGAGTCCACATGTCTAAAATTAGTACTTCGATGATCATTATGACTCTTACATGGCCACTGACTTATCACTTATTATATTTGGTTTATTACACCTATCTACAACTAGCACAGTTATAGCGCTAGAGTCAATTAGGATAGTTCGTTATACACTATGTGACTTAGTAGATCACTTTCCTTTGTGTTGTAGCCTACCTATAATTTGTGTACATTGAAAGGTGTGTGAAAGAAGAAGAAAAAATTAGCAAAAAAACACTCTAGTCTCCATCTCTCTTCTTATGTTCTTGGGTGAGGTTCCTCTTGTGTGTATGGTATGTGTTTAGTATTGCAGCTCAAGCAAGTCTCCCCACCACACAATTTGTGACATGAGAAACACATGTACAATCCAAGACTAAAGAAATGGCCTAATGTTCTTTACTAATTGCATGAAGGTAGAATTAAAATGGATACATGGAAGCCTTTTCTCATTGATATAGATGTCATCTTTTCCCTGATGAAAGGTAATACGAAAACCTCACCAACCACTCACAAAATGCATCCCCTAACTTGATGATAATTGAGACTTGACGCACATTCTTATTGCCATGGAATTGCCCTTCTTAGACAAGGAGGATGACTACAAGTGAGTAGCTAATAAATGAGCAATATGAAAAAACAAAGAAATTTGATGGATACCTTGGTCCAAGACCTACCCTCAATCCCAATCTATATGATGGAAAAAAGTAAAGAAGTAGCTTCTTACATGGCCTATCATCTGATGAAACTTTTAGAATTCATGAGAAAAAAATTATAAAACAACCTCTATGAAAAGTTGAAACCTGTTGAGGAGCTTTTTGAAGCTCGACAATAGATGTGAACTAAAGTACACAACCTAAATCTACTCTATAACTAGGTCCTTTTAGAAAAGAGCACCATTTTTGAGAATGAAGAAGCAATTGATATGAATTTTCCAATGTGGAAAAAATAGAAAATACTTAGATTTATTGTGAACTCAAGGGGGAAGACTCAAGAGCCATAAAGCTTCAGATGATCAACTATAACACTAATAGGCACACGTAGAGAAAAATATTATTGATTCCAAACCTAGTGAGATATAGGTATTTGAGATGATTTTAAAGTTGAATTTCAAGAACAAAAGTGGCCTGAGAGCCATAAAAGAGACATTTTAGCAGAAAATGGAATAGTCATGGATCAAGGAGCTCTAATTTTCCTAGATACATTTCGTTGCCAAGAATGCAATGCAAGTGTCCGTTCATCGATTGGAGTCCGTTTGACCCCCCATTTAATGGCCACAAGATTTAGCATTATGAAGTAGCTACTACTAGATCTGGAAGTCGGAAATCATATGATGGAGACCAAGGTGATAGATTTCAATGCCAAAAAGCCGCCCGTCCAGTTGGATTGTGATTGAAGACTATTTTTCCCTCTACCCAAGCCGAAACCACTTATGGTCAAGTGTGAATATGAAAAGTTGGAGCTAGTAGTTTGTTACTCAAGTGCTAACCATGCTTAAGACAAAAAAAGTCTCAAAAATCACATGAGATGAGGGGGTCGTGTTTTTTTTGTGCCCCCTCCTCATTAAAAAATCATTTTTTGTGGTTGATGCAATCTTCCTCCATCTCTCCGGGCATGAGTTCTCATATTTCTTCACTCTCTGATGCGTCAAACTTTGCGAGAAATGATGTAGTAAATGAAAAGATCAAATTTAAATATTTCTCTCTCCTCTTTGTTCCTTGTTCCTAAGATTACATATGAGAGAGAGAGGGAGAGCAGATTCGATGAATCAGAGATGGAAAATGGTTCAGAAGTGTAATGGCATATATATTGGGTGATTTGGATGCATGAGCTAATTGGCAAATAGTGTCAACAGCTCCACTTTCTCAAAATATGAGGCATACATATGAGGATTTTAGAGTAAGTGACCCTTATTTGATTTTTATGATGAATATTTTGTGCATATGATGAATAGATGATTGAAAATGGTTGAAATATATTTGTTGATGTTTGTAATTTCAAAAATTCATTCATTTTCCTTCATACATATAAAAAACAATAAAACCTCAAAACCCAAAACATGAGATTTAATGAAAAATCGTGTTGTTCTTGGATTTTGAAGATCACATGACATTCACGTTGCATGAAAATGAGCAATGCCAAGAGCATCTAAGGGGTATACTACCCTAACCTCTAACCCGAGGGGGTCCTCTAGGGTTTACTGTATGGTACCACCTGAGTGTAAGGGAGGGGGTTATTTAAGTGAAGGAATGTACATTTTATAACATAAGGTCCCATAAATAGGGGGTAGATAAGGGGTATTTTCATATATTTCTTGCATGCATGTGACGTCTCCTTATTACTACTAGTGAATCCCCCGTGCCTCTAATGTAGAACTTTTCATTTGTATGGATTGTAATCCAATAGATAACCTTTCCCACACTCCTCAAAGCAAGTCTCTACACATATCAGTGTAATATACCACATAAGCACAGACAAAGGGAGTGACCCTTGGCTAACTGTCGCAACCCACTACTGTTGGAAGAGGGGGGGAGAGACAGATTGGAGCGGAAGATGAGTCTCAACTCATTTTTGTTATTCTTCCATTATTCTTCCATCATACTAACTGAAAGAGACTTACACACATAGGTATGACTAACCAAGACTAACTGTGGTTAAGTCACTGACTACACCAACTTATTGAATATCACACACATGTACAGTTGTATCCAGCTAGTGTTGGTCACACACATAAAGATAGACTAACTAAAGAGTAATGGGAGCTTGATATTCTAACACTCACCCTCAAGCTCAACCCATCTGATAAACTCCAAGTAGCTTTCTGAAATATATGAAATTTTCTTTACCAAGAGACTTGGTAAATATATCTGCTACTTGATCTTCACTCTTCACATGAATCAAGTCAATTTGCCCTGTAAGAACCATTTCTCTAATGAAATGGTAGTGAACCTCAATATGTTTGGACCTAGCATGGTAGACAGGATTTCTAGCCAACATAACACTGTTGAGGTTATCACAATGCAATCTCACTCTGCTTTCCAGTTGTATTCCCAAGTCTTTCAACAATTTCATCAACCAAACTGCTTCACAAGCTGCTAAGGCAGCTCCTCTGTACTCAGCTTCTGTACTAGACAATGCAATAGTAGGCTGTTTCTTACTCTGCCAACTAATCATACTATTGCCCAATCCAACTACATAACCACTGGTTGACCTCCTATCATAGGCACAACCAGCCCAATCAGCATCAATAAACCCTGTCAAGTCAAGAGATTTTCCATATGCATAAAACAGCCCATAATCTATAGTATCCTTTACATATCTCATGATTCTTTTGACTGTATCTAAATGTAGTTTGCGAGGCTTCTGAATGAATTGACTAATCAGTCCCACTACATAACATAAGTCAGGACAGCAAGTATATCAAGCTGCCCACCATCTATCGATACATGGTCACATTCTCTATGTCATTCCCAACATCAATCTGCAGCTTGACATTCTGATCAGGAGGTGTCTCCATAGACTTTCATTCATCCATACCATAATTCTGTAACATGTCATGAGCATACTGCTTCTGTAGCAGCCATATATCTCAAGGCATAGGGATTACCTCAATCCCAACAAAATACTTCAGCTCACCAAGGTATTTGACTCTAAATTCAGCAGGTAAACATGATTTAATTTCAGCAATGCCCTCTTCATCATCTTCAATGATGATAAGATCATCTACATAAACCACTACAAACACATATCCATGATCTATCTTCTTCGTGAATAGACTCTAATCTACATCACCCAATCTAAATCCATGTTGTTGTAAATAACTATTGATCTGAGCATTCCATGCTCTAGGTGCATGTTTCGACCCATATAAAGACTTTTTCAGCTTACATACATGTGTAGGAAAGACCAAGTGAACATAGCCTTTAGGCTGCTTGATATATACTTCCTCAACCAAATCACCGTTCAAGAAAGTATTCTTGACATCCATTTTCCATAATTTCCAGCCTTTGCATGCTCCCAAAGCAATGATAGTTTCTGACTATTGCCATTTTAGCCATCGGACTAAAAGTCTCCTCATAGTCAAGGCCATACTGTTGCATATACCCTTTTGCAACGAGCCTGGCCTTATAGCATTCTAACAAACCATCTGACTTGAAATTAATCTTGTACACCCATTTGTAGCCAATGGGGACTTTTCCTTCAGGCAACTCAACCAATTCCCATGTCTCATTTTCAACCTGGGCTACATACTCCTCATCCATGGCAGCACACCAGTTATCCTCTGTAACTGCATCATTAACTTTGTAGGTTCTTTGTAACCTATCACACTAGCCATATATGCATAATGGCGGGCTGAATAACTAATCTATGTAAACCTGTCAATTGGTTTCCTGACTCTCTCATATCTTTGTAATTGTGGCTCACTCTAAGTTTTTGCCTCTCATAAGGTGGTACATAATGACTCTACCTTGCTCCAGGTCACTATCCAAACTATCACTGTTAGATGACTCATAACCTACTGTAAGTGGACCTATCATATCCTCAAGCATCTTTTCTTTTCCCTTATCCGATCTCCCCCTCACTGACATATCCAAGGATGTAGAAGTACGACTCCGCAAGTGTCCTGACCAAGGACTTACTATAGGCGACCCATCACCTGTAAGACCACTCATAGATGTACTCACTGTAGGTGTATTTTCAGCATTACTAGTGCTTGCTGATCCATCAGTAGCCACTTCAACATGATTGCCATACCACAATTCCAGCTCATCAAAAACATCTTTGCTAATGAATATCTCATGTGTAGATGGTACATAACACTTGTAAGATTTGCGGTCTTGTGCATAACCAAGGAACACACTCTTGACAGCTTTAGGATCCAATTTCTTCCTCTTTTCAACAGGAACATGCACATATGTAATGTTGCCAAATACCTTCAAGTGTGAAATGTCAAGCTTATGACCATACAACCTCTCATATGGAGTTACATCATGAATCCCTACTGTAGGATTCTATTCAGCACATAGATACTAGTCACTACTGCTTCATCCCAATAACCATTTGGCAAACTCTTCTCATTCAACATAGCTCTTGCCGATTCCATCAGTACCCTATTTTTCCTTTCTGCTACACCATTTTTTTGCGGTGTATAGCTGCAAGTTAACTTTCTTCTGATCCCATGTTTAGCAAGGTGCCTGTCAAAAGTAATTAGAGACATATTCTCCACCTCCATCTGATCTAAGACATGAAATTTTACAGCTCAACTTATTTTTAGCATGCTTCTTCAAGTCCTTGAATGTATCAAACACATCATCCTTATGTTTCAGTATGTAAAGCCAAGTATACCTCTGTTGAAATCATAAATGAAGGATACATAGTAACGAGCACCACCAAACAAAGCATTATGAGACAGACCCAATACATCTAAATGCACCAACTGCAAGGGTTGTGAGCTATTCCATACATGTCTCATAAATGGAAACCGTTCTTGCTTTCCAAACTGGCATGCATCACATACATATCCAAAGTCATGATACTTGAACTTAGGCAGTCCAAGCACAATCTCCTTCTGCTGCATAGATTTCAACTTTTGTACATTCACATGGCCAATCTGCTTATGCCATATCTCAACATCCCGTATAGCACTATCATCATGTGCAAATATGGCTGCTTTCAATTTTGGAATTGACGCATCAAGAGTAAACATTATTCCATCTCTTCGGCCTCTAGCAATGTTTGTACTATATGCAAATAGCAGTACCAAATACAGCCAACCCACTACTATAACCAGCAGTATTTTCTCTGTTAAAACAAGAGTATTTAGATCTCAAAATAGCCCCAAAACATCTCATTCAGTTGTTTGTCACTCTATGCAGGAGTTAGAACATGTCCAATAGGCCAGAATATATTACATGTATGTCAAGTGAAGATGATAGGTATCCTTCCTATAGAAAATAACCAGTCAATACCCTGGTATAACCAGCAACAAATCAGTCCAAAGTTTGGACTTTCAACACACAATATCCCAAAAAGCATCTACCACTCAATTGGTATGATCCAAGTTTGTCAGTATCAAATAAGCATCACAGATACTTCAACCTTGTAGGTATATTGTTTCCAAATTTAGGAAGTAGCCAGTTCACTGTTTTTATTTTGCTGTTTACCACAGCAAATAGCCAGTCTACACAGGTGTGTGCTGAATATCTCAAAATCAGTGAGGAATTTGAAAAAACTTTCTTCTAAGAAGTTGTAGACCACGTTGAAATGGTTAGGAATTGATGGGCCATTTCTCTAAAAACCATTTCTATAGCAAGATATAGCTTTTGCAAAAAAAAAAAAAAAACGGGTTGCAGGTACAATCTCCTTTTATGATAGGCATACCTCTTAGGAGGGGTATTCACAACCAAAGAGGAGTTTTGGATGATTATTATTGATTATTACAATGTACTATTGAGAGAGATCATGTGTGAGAAAGATAGAGAGTGAGAGATAGTCAAATCTATGCAAAACAATGTATTTATGAGTGAGAGGCTGTGACAGAGACTATGAAGACTATGAAACTACTGAAGATGAATACTATGTGATGATTTACATTCAAAGTGGAATATTCCTTTGTTTTATTTTTTTCTTTTGATGAAGGAAATGAAGAATGTGTTGAAGTTTTGTTGTGATAAATCAGTGGGAGAATTGTTATATGATGTTGCATGAAGATTTGATAAGATTCGTGTTGTTTTTCTTATTGTGTTCATATAAAATATTAAAAACATACTAGATGAAGAAACATAGATTTTCTTGTAGTAGATTCCTTCTTTTCTTGGTATTCCTCTTGGGGCTCCATGTTTTTGGTGCGCACCTGGGGAAAACTACCATCAATAGGCATTAGAAGGGGATGAAAATGAAGGAGATGGCATTGCTGAGAGGAAAAGAATTCAATGGATGCTTGCAAAGTTCATTCTGCCACTAGAGAATTTGAAATCCTCATTGCCGAATCCACTTTCTACAAAAAAATTATCCCATAATGGCAGAAACACATTAGCATCTTGATACAAGCTCTATGTGGTAGACTATTTCCTCTCCCTATTGAAGTAACAAAGACATGCATCTTGGTGGCAAGTTATTTGGGTGAAAACTGAGGAGCAGAAATAGAGGGAATGACCATCCATGGGAGATTTGGCCTTCATTGAAGAGTTTCCAAACATCATCAAGTGGGAGATTGTGAAGAAGCTTCAGGAGTTGTGGTTAGTTGAAGTACACAACAACAAAGAGAAAAAGAGTTGGAATCTGTTCATAGATACTCAACACCAAGATACATGACAAGAGGCAAGCACTAGAACAAGTCTAGAGGTACGTGAGAAGAGAAAAGGAAAAAATCAAAGCTGAGAACAAGCTAGCAGAAGAAGCTTCATTTGGCGCTTTAGCAGTCCTCTTTATAGAAGTCCCCATGGTGACTCAAGGCCCCCTTCCTAGTCAGATCCGTCCTGGAAATATTGATGATAGGCCAACGAATGTAATCCCTTTTCCCATCTTTAAGGGAGAGTACAATGAAGACCCTGATCTTTATGTAGCTGAGTTCACGATAGCATGTGTAGCCAACAATGCCAGAACCCTCAAGCATTGGTTGGCGATATTCCCTGCCACTTTCAAAGGCGTGGCATTTTAGTGATATGAGAGACAAGTAGAAAGAACTTTTGGCACATGGGATGACCTATAATTGGCCTTCCTCAATAAATTCAGGTGAGAAGGTTTTGTAGAGTGGATGCGAGAGGAGTTTGTGAACTTAAGTCACTCTTCTGTGAATGGGAGAAAGCATATGTCTCTAGAATGGTATCCATATATTGAAGAGATGGAGTAACCATCACTTGGATGAAGAAATCCAAAAGGGGGTTTTCCTTAGAGGCCTACAACTAGCAGTTTATAAGTTTGTGGAATTGAGAAGACCAATCAACCTACAAGGCATACAGAACCTCTCATAAGGTTGGAGACCCCTTTCCAGCTAGTGTATGGTACATAGGCTGTCTCCCTTGTTGAGTTAGAGAGCTACCCTCTCTAACTATGAGTGGCTATAGAAGAGTGCCTGGGAGATGATGAGTCCCTACAGTGCCATCTCTCTTGCACTTGGAATTTCTGGATGAGACTTTCAGGATGTCCCTATAGTGCATGGAATCCATGCAAGCTCAATGAAAGGCCTATCATGATAGCTTCATCAAGCAGATGAAGTTTAAGGAAGATGACTTAGACCTTGCCTATGACTCGAGATTTGGCAAGTTTCCAAGCAAGCTTCAACAACGATGGATGGGCCCTTATAAGGTACTTGATGTCAACCCTAATGGCTTCATCCAAGTGTAGATAGTCAATACTTTTGATAATTCCTTCCTAATTAATGGCTATTGCCTCAAGAAGTATTACCCTCCCTAGGGATCCTGGCAATCACCGCCGATAGCCCCTTTATTCCTTGTGTGTCGATCAATAAGGCTTTGCCTATTGCTTCTGATATCCCTCCTGCTTATCTTGATGAGGTGGCTTTGTTCTTCTAGCCCTTCACCGTCGTCTCCCACCCCTCCTTTGCTCGCTTTTTGTTTGTTCTAGTAGAGGTGGCAAGAATGGTTTTGATACATAGTGTTCCTGCCATTGTGCTCTTAAAAAAGAAAATAAATATATATCAGTCATGCGAGAAAAGGACTTTGATCCTTGTCATGCTACTTACCTATTCTTCAAGAAAAGGTGGAAGCACCCTCGAGAGTAGGAAAAAGGAAAAAAGAAGAGAAAGAAGAGGGGAAAATTAGAAAAAAATCAAATTTTTTATGGGTGAAAAGGAAGAAATTCCCTATCGTCATAACAGGCCTCGTTCCAAGAAAATGTGGCACACACCCCTAGACGGGAAGTTGGTTGTGGAAAAGGTGGTAACACCCCATAATCCATGATAGCTGAATCACTAGCAAAGCTTTTCTAGAAGCAATTCTAAATCCATCTCCCTTGGTGTGCTATATCCTGCAACTTCCTCGTTGCTTTTGACTCCTACAGTAGATGACATTTCCAATATGCAATCCAAGTTCTAGACTTGTTGGCTACCTCCCCAGGTCTGCCTCTTCATCAACCAATACAAGTTGACATCATCAATCAGACAAAACTGATCTTCATTGACAATCCCTCTAGCGATGTGAGCTTTCATCCTAACCGATGGGGATGCGAGTATGGGATGCCCTCTGTATTAATCAAAAGAGCCTAAGACAGAGGGTGGGGTGAGTGACCAGTCCTTGCCTTTATAGTTAAATGAGAGGTGAGATGTGTGAATGGAGTGCTGCACGCATAGGATGGGCCTCTCAATGCATAAAGCACAAATTGTTCATGTGCATGGCACTATAAGGCTCCATGGCCTTCCTTCTTGCACCATATGTCGGCCCAGGGTGGGATGCACTATTGCATCATCAATTGTGCACAAGGTATACAACTTTTGCACAAGTTGCAATGAGGCTTAGATTTATGGGTGTGAGGAACATGTTTCCCTCCTCTATTCAATCGACAAAGTGTGAGACAGAGGGGGGACTGAGAGTGATTGATTTCCCTTTTTATCAACTGCAAGGTGAGGATTGAGGGACATTACAACAATTAGAGTTATGTACTTTCTCATTTCCTTATGCACACATGGAATGGGCCTCCATCATCACTACACATCATTCCCTTTGGCGCACTACACGATAAGGCTCCCTAGCCTTCCTTCTTGCACCTATGCTAGATGGGTTGGGACTCACCGATGCACCATCAAACTGTGCACACTGGCATACCCTCTTTGAACCATCCCTCTTGTTGATTTCTCAACCGAATGTGAGATATGGATTTCCATTCTTATCCATCAAGTGATGTAAGTCATGGGGTGAGTGCCTGATCTATCATCTTCACATGAGTGACTGCTGAGATGACTGATGTATTCTTGGCCACCATTGACAATTTAACCAGTACTTCATCAACAATGCTACCTCCTTGGGTGATACTGTATGATCCCTCCCATGTTGGATGAGTGTGATATGGCAAGCCATGGTACCTCCTAGTGATGATTAAGATCCTTCATGTGTCAACGATGGTTCATCTCAACCATTTGCCAATCGGTCCAATTTTTTCTAACCCTATCCCTTTTGTTTACAAGTGTATGTCATGTTTAAGTGTGGGGACGTACGGATATGGATCGTGGTTAAGTGTTAGGTCCATGTTCTTAAGTCAACCTACTCTATTAAGGTCTTAAGTGTGGGCACATATGCTTACACGTCTGTTTTGTATACCCTCATGAAAACACTCCTATCAAATCATTAAAGTATACCATGTCTTGATTTTACCCTAATGGGATCCTTTCCCTACCCACCCATCCCATTTTCACCCCATTCTTGGGGACATTTCTTATTCATTTGTCTTTATCTTTGTTTTGTCATTTTTCCATGTGAATGCATTCTAGTTTCATCAAAATTAAAATTTGATCTTACAACCCTATTTTTCCCTTTACACTAGCCATTTTTTCTTTTTATGGCCCTCAGATCTGCACCATGGTTCACAAGTTACTAAATTTTGAAGAATTTTCTACCAATTAGATATATTTCCATGCGAATGCACCTTTTTTGCTTCGAAACAAGGATATAATATGACATCCCTGTCCTACACTCTCCACTTTACATTTTTTATTTTTATTGCTCATGATTCCGATGCGTGGTTTGTTCATTATTATTAATTTTTTCTATGTTTTTGGGTATTCTCTTGTGTGATTTTTAATCGTTTTCCATGTGAACCTACCCTAATCTCCCTGGAATTGAATTCTAATTAGATAGCCTTGTTCGACCTACTCCCCTGCATAATTTTTATTTTGCCTCCATCATGTTTTGTTCCGACCCACCAATTTTGTGTTATTAAATTTTACGTGTGTTTTTATGCTCGTTTTTCTTATTTTTTTCCATGTAAACATGCCTTTTTTGCATCAAAATTGTTTTTTGATCTAACAGCCCTATCGACCACCACTCTTAGACATTTTTCATTTTTGTTGCCTATCTTTGGACTTATGGATTGTTTGTAGTTTATTTTTGTTCAGATTTTTGAGTGTGTTTTTCCTATTTTTTCCATATGAATGGGTCCTATTCTCGTCAAAACTATGTTTTGATACGATATCCTATCTGCCTCTTCATTTCAAATGATTTTTCTTCTTTTTGCATTTCATTAAGACTGCTAGATTTTGTGAAATTATTTTTGCATGAATTTTTGTGGTTGATTTTTCATATTTTTCCATGTGAATTTTTGTGTGAATTCTCCATGTCTTTCCCCCCGTCGTCCTTCCTAGTTATGCTTTTTACAACATCTTAATCTGATGCCTGGATCTCTCCAAATTCATTTTTCTATTTAATTTTGAATTTTGGACCCTCGCCTATCATGTCAACGACTAGTTTTGTACCTCAATTTGCATGTCTAGTCTTCGCAATGCCACGTTCAGGCATTTGGATTCTCAATCACATCTTGTTGTTCCAGTTAGTGCAAAATTTTTTACCGCCTGCCTATGTTCGGCATGGGATGTGGGGGGATCCTACATTTTTAAAAAAACAACCACAAATTTTGAAAAACAAATAATTATTAAAAAATCCCTCCCCCCTCTCTCTCGCTCTGTCCCCTGCGTCTCCATTTCTCTCCTCCTACACCATCCTCCTCCATTTCCCCCACCTCCTCCCCTCTTCTTCTTCTCCCTCCTTCCTTCCCTCTCCTCTCACCCTCGTCTCTTCTTCTTCTCCTCCCCCCTCTTCCTTCTTTCTTTCCTCTTATCTCCCCTTCCACTCCTCCCTTTTCCCAATCTCCACCCGCACCCCCTTCCCTCCTCTTCCCCTCCATCCTCCACTCTCTTCCCTCCCTCCTCCCTTCCTCTCCCTTGTTGCCGTCGTCGCAACATGATATGCCTACCCACCGCCACACCGTAGAGTCCTCATTGCCACCATGCTATAGAGCCACCGCCTCCCCAATGGACCCTACCCCCCTTCTCTGTTTGCTGGCGGCCCCTCTTCCCCAAGGTCCCCCCCCCCCCCCCCCCACCACCACCACCCCAGGCGCCCATCCCACCTTCCCCTCTCCCAACCCTACTTGCCTTCCCACTAATCTTAACCCACCTCCCCTATTAATTTCCCCCCCAAACCCATATTACCCTACCCCCTAATCTAATTAACCCCCCACCCTATTTACACCCCCTCCTCTTAATATCTTTAACCCCCCACCCTCTTGCCTTCCCTCCCCTATTAATTTCCCCCCCAAACCCATATTACCCTACCCCCCAATCTAGTTAACCCCACACCCCTAAAGCTTTAAACCCCCCTCCCCCATTAATTCCCCTTCCACACCTCCTTAGCCCTCCCTAACAAAAATATATATTGAAAGAAAAACCTTTTTTATTTTTTTTAGTTTTCACCCTATCCCCACCACTTTCTTTTTACCCCTTCCCCATGTCATTTTTCCTCCTCTGCCACATTACCATCTTCTTCCATGTGTACTATTCGCGTGGTGCCTTCTTCGAAGGTGTTGTTCGCATATGGGTTTTTCATGTGTGTGTGAACGTACTTGTGTGCTAGTGGTCATTCACGTGCAAGGATGCACATGCAGTTTTTTTTCATATGGTGGTGAGCTTGCAACACTTCACTTGTAGCAAAATATTGTTTGTACTCAAGTACCCTATTCTCCACATTTTTAATGTTCGAAAAAATCATAAACACATTAGAAAATGGCAAAAAACCATTGAAATTTTAAATAAATTAAAATTTTGAAAAATAACCAAAAAATATTTTTTTAAATTCAAATAATTTTTATTAATTGAAAATTTTCTAATAAAAATATTAAAATATTAAAATATTAAAAAAATAAAAAAACTTCAACATGTCATAACAATTTAATAAAATCATAAAAGAATTAGAAAGAAAATCAAAAAATTCTCAACAAATTTCCATCTTGATTATGACAAGTCGAACGTTAATAAAAATTTGAAAGGATATTGGAAATTATTTATTTGGAAAAAATAAATAAATAATGAGAAAATGAGAAAATTTACAAAAATGGATGTTTGAATACATAAAACTCCTTGTAAACTATTTTTTATATTTCCAATATTTGTGTTGCAATTTGGGTATTTGCACTTATCTATTTATTTATTTATTCAAAATAATAAAATAGACAAAAAACAAAAGCAAAACCCAATTTAAAACACATAAACACAAATATACAAAAAAATAAACAAAAGCCCAACATATAATCACCCAAGTGACAAACCCTTCTTTTGTCCTTGTTCTTTTTATGTTGGTGTTAGTATTTGGTTTTTTGTAGCTTACAGGAGGCCTACTACCACTTAGTCGACCTGTTGTTTTCATATGAGGATTTTTCTATTCTTCGACTTGTTTGGAAGTGGAATGTTGCACATCAAACCTTGTGGATGTCCACACACTACTAGGTTCTTTTTCTCTTTCCCTCCTTCACATGCACTGTAACACACATATAATTGTAATTAAAAATCAACCAACTGTTACACCCACAAAACAAACAGAATGCACCTCATAAATTTTTGAATTAAAAATAATCGATTGTTTATTTATAAAAGGAACCCTACTATTGCACGAGCACATAGCACCATAACCCACTTAATTTGGTCATTTAAAATCCATTCACAGTGCATGTGCACATGCGCTATACACACATTTAATTTATAAATAATCATGAATCCCTCAAAGTCACGCATGCATGCGCTTTGCACCACATATCATCTAAAATTTTTAAAAAATGAATTGCATTTGTAGAGACCCCTAGTCCAATCCAATCAAGTCAGTCTAAGTAGGGGTTGGGATATGAATATGACTCACAATGCATTAATGGAATAATTTAATAATGAACTGTGCTTAATTGATCATCTAATAAAAATGAGTCATGTAGTTTTCACCCACCCACTTCACTACACCATAGGTATACACCATGATGAGCCTTGTGGAGGGCACTTCACAGTAGGAGAAGAGAAAACTAAGAAGGCCTTACTTGCAAGATATTGGTGGTCGATCCTCCACAAGGATACCTATGACTACTGCAAACTTTGTGATGCTTGTCAATGAATGGGAATGCCTACCAAATCTAGCTCTATGCTTGTCAGAGAGAGAACTAGGGAGAGAGAGAGAGAGGAGAGAGAAGACTGCAAAAGAGAGAGAAAGACTGCAGGAAGAGAGAGAAGAAGAGTGACGAGGAGAGAGAAAGACCAGATTTAGAGAGAGAAAGACAGGAAAGAAGGGGAAGCCATAGAAGCTGTGAGCCAGAAGGGAGAGAAATTCTGTAATTGTATTATTATGTCAAAAAGATGTGTAAAATTACATGTCCTCTCCTTTTATACCAATGTCTGTGTGACATGGCATAATATAAATATTATTTACGCTAATTCCTTATTCTCAGCTTCTTATAATCCATCCCCACTCAAAAATGAAGTTTTTGTCCTCAAAAATAAATATTGAACTTATTGGTATAGCCAAGTAGTGGGCTGCAAAGAACTACTCTGTACAGCATTACAAGTGGTAAAAGAAAAGATTACCTAATATTCAATAGTAGTACTAATCTATGCAGAGGGTCAAAATCAACCTGTAGCCACCCGGATCAAAAGGGAAAGTGGTATCGTTGTCATGCATTGGATCAACTTTCATAAGGTCATAGTCAAGTACAACTGGAAGCTTGATCATCATGATGGTATTCACTAACCCTTCCATAAGTTTCTTAGGCATCACCATGCTCTGTATGACTGAAGCATATGAGGCTGAAGTCACCATAGTATGATGATCATCCAAATCCACATGTTGTCCATGATCTGCTTTCTTGAACTGAGGTTCTTATTGTGGACTCATGCCAAAATGGTCTTCAACAAGGTCTTCTCCATCATTTGCATCATAATATTCAAATACCAAGAGTATTTTGGTAGTCTTTGCCCTCCATGTGTCTTGATGATTATAAGATATTGGCTTAGCACATCGATAGCATAAGCCCGCAGCATGCAGTTTCCGTATCGTATCACTAGTAAGGTGTCTAACACGTTTAGCCTTAGATAGCAATTTACACACCTGCTCATCACCATTGGTCAACTCTATAATAGTTCTGGCATGCTGCTCATAGTCATCTTGCTGCTCATGTACAACAGATGGCTGTCCATACTCATGACCATAATGCTCATGCTGTCCATACTGCATATGGTAATAATAGTCCTGCTGCGCATCAGAGGGACAGTTTGTTTGAGTATATGCATTTGCTTCCGCTGATGTTTGCTGCTCACGTACATAAGCATGCTGCCTTTGATCATTGATCCCATAGCATTGGTCATGCTATCCATAATCTCTATGAGAATGCATGTCACAAAAATGTTCATGCTGCTGTCCAAATACATCTATTTGTTGTTGCCTACTACCAAAACTTTGGTCATACTGTTGCCCAGAAACATGCTGTCCAAGATTGCATGATGACTGTCCAACATGATTACGATGATATCCTTGCATCCTAGGCTGTCCATAGGTATGATGATTAGTAAGTCCATGAGCATAGGTATTGGCATAATGTCGGTCATAATCACTTTCTTGCTATTGATCAAAGCTAGAAGGGTACTGATAAGCATAACCATTTCTGTCACATCCATAAGAACTGGGCTGATCAACCAAGAGAGCTTCACAAGTATAATCATAACTATGTTGCTAAAGAGGTGGATGCTCATAAGCATAAGCATGTTGTCCATAATAGCCATTCTGCTGCCAAGGCTCAATGGAATGATACTCACATCAGCATATACATCTTGGCCATAAGCAGAAGCATTTGATTCAGGTTTTGTTGTTTTTTCCATAACCGCCTTCATAAGAGCAATACACTGATCAGTTAAAACTCCAAGTTTGTCAATTTTAGCCTGTGTTTGAAGCCAACCTTGTTCACCAGAGCTGGAGCTATTGATCTCAGCTGCCATTGTAGTCGAGTTGCTGTGCTGGTGAATTTTAGGACCTCTGGTGTCTGCCACACATTCTCAGGTAGACCATGCACCAGGAGTCCCTATGCAAGCCTCGCCTTTGTTGGAATCTGCACCTATTTTTCCCCCTAGTGCTGTAAAGGCCCCAAATCTCTGTATACAGGATTGCATTACTCAAAGTTGGAAAACAAGCTGCCATTTTGTCTCCATGCCTTCAAATTTGATCAAACCTCCTGGCATAGCTTGTGTGGAGTCCAAGAAAGCTGCCATGTCTAGTACTTCTTGACTGCTGTGGTTCTTCAATGCTGTACCTGTGCACAGTAAGGTTTCTTGAAACTGACAAGGAACTAAATGTAAAGAAGGAGAGAGAAAGGAAGGATCTGAAAACTATGCTCTAATACCACTTGTCAGAGAGAGAACTAGGGAGAGAGAGAAACAGGAGAGAGAAGACTGCAAAAGAGAGAGAAAACTGTAGGAAGAGAGAGAAGAAGAGTGACGAGGAGAGAGAAAGACTAGATTTAGAGAGAGAAAGATAGGAAAGAAGGGGAAGCCATAGAAGCTGTGAGCTAGAAGGGAGAGAAAGTCTGTAATTGTATTATTATGTCAAAAAGATGTGTAAAATTACATGTCCTCTCCTTTTATACCAATGTCAGTGTGACATGGCATAATATCAATATTATTTACACTAATTCCTTATTCTCAGCTTCTTACAATGCTACTACAACCCATCCTTTCCCTAAAGCCATTTGAGAAATGGGAAATTAACTTCATTGGCCCCATCGATCCGCCAACCATATAGAAGTAGAATAGATACATCTTGGTCTATATGGACTATGTGACAAAGTGGTATGAAGCCAAAGCTCTAAAGTGGGATATGTTGAGAGTTGAGATGACTTGATTTTTTGGCTCATTTTGTTATTTTTGTGGATTGGATGATTGATTTTTTATTAATTTTGCATGTTACTTGATTGATTTGGAAGTTTTTGAGAGTTTTTTGGATAAGGTTTATTAGTTTTAAGAAGCTCACAATGTTTTTCATTGGAGATATGATGTTTTGACATGTTCTGTTGATGTTTTGTTAGTGTCAGATTGGTTCTATTGAGCTTCAGATTTGCTCTATTTTGTTTTTGCATGAGAGAATGGAATAATGATTGATGGAGTTCGAGAGTTTTTGGAAGCTTATTGAATGATTCTTGGTAGTTTTTAATGGTTTTAGTTGAGCTAAAAGCTTTCTGATGATCTTCTACATGGTTTTGTTGACCATCTGTGGAGCCTCGATCTTTGTTTTGTTTCTGTTCTGTATGCCTCTGTAAGTGTTATGTGGGATGAATGTGTAGCTTGGGAAAGTTTTCTAAACTTGGGAAGAGATGAATCCAAGTTCAAAATAGATCAAAGAAGTGGAAGAAGTAGCTGCTAAAGACTCAAGTAAAGACTTAAGAGACAGTGACATTGTTGAACTGCGAAAGGACACTGTAGTGGCTCTGGTGACCTTTCATAGTAGACATACCTCTTGGGAGGAGTATCCACGACCAAAGAGGAATTATGGATGATTATTATTTATTATTCCAACTTACTTTTGAGAGAAAGCATGTGTGAGAGAGATAGAGAGTGAGAGATAGCCAAATCTATGCAAAACAATGTATCTATGAGTGAGAGGGTGTGAGAGAGACTGAAACTATTGAAGATGAATACTATGTGATGATTTCTATTCAAACTGGAGTATTCCTTTATGTTATTTTTTTCTTCTGATGAGGTAAATGAAGACTATGTTGAAGTTTTGTTGTGAGAAATCTGTGGGAGAATTGTTATATGATGCTGCGTGAAGATTTGAGAAGATTGGTGTTGTTTTCCTTGTTGTGGTCATGTAAAATATCAAAAATATGCTTATTGATGATACAAGATAGATTTTCTTGCATCACATTCCTTGTTTTCTTGGTGTTCCTCTTGGGGATCCACAATGCCAAGCTCTGCTTCCAAAGTGGGCTCCAAGATAGAGTGGAAACTATCTTGCCCTCACGGCCAACAAGCTTGAGTGCAAGGTCAGGCTCTGGTGGATATTGTATTGTAGATGATAACTAAGGACTCCCATACCTAAGGGATCTTTACCTTGGTACTATACTTGAGTGCAGGGCCAAGCTCTACTCCCAATGAGATATCCGATAGAGAGTATCTCTAGAGTACATTGAACTCACATCTCTTGAATTTCTATCCTCATAATAAATACAACAAATCAAGAGTGATAAGTTATAAACCTCATGATGGGACCTCAAATGGGTCGACACTGGCTATGGCACTAGCGGGGCCTCATAAATATGACAGACAATCTCACCACATAGCCTCGTGGGCCAGGAGCGTCTAAGACTCACTTTGCACTAAATACTTATGACGATTTTGCATTTGTATCAAATATGTAGTCCAACGTTCACCTTCCCTTCTCCACAGAGGGAGATCCCATAACATATAGGCATAATGCCTTGTAATACAAACATAGGGAAGCACCTCTCGGCTGATTGCCACGGCTCCACTCTGCGACTCTCCTACACCTCAGGGATTAGCCCCAAGATGTGTCGTTAACACATAAAAATTTCGTACAAACTCCACCCTTTAATAATTCTGCATTCCAGGAGATTTTGATTTACCTCACAAAACTTTCCCCAACAGGAAACACCCGTCCAACCTACAGCTTAGGTTTCCTGTCCTCTCAACATTGGTCAAAGTTTATCAATCAAGTGCAATGCATTCCAAGAGATAGCACATGGCATGCTCGATGCAAGGTGTATGAAAATTGTGCACAATCATTTTATGATTAAAACCAGCCATGTGAGGTGCAAAAAACAACCCTTTCATGAATCTTAACTAATCGTTATGTGCTGCGCTACTTTAGGGACTAGCACTGGAACTTCCGTGCTACTAGTCGCCTATATTTAATTATAGAACAATCCCAAAATGCTATGCACAAAGAGGAAAATCACAATTTATATCTTTCCAGTAATTAGATCGTCACACACACTTCATCCTCTCCTCACCATTTAGGTGTTGCTACGGTGCATAGGTGTAAATGGTTGTTTTGTATCATTTTTGTATGTAAAAAGCGATAAACACAGACTTTAACATAAAGGAAAAGGCCAAACTGAGGCTTAACCTCATGCTTTAACCTTGCCAAACATTCACACACATAAATCTTATTTTTTCATATTTTTTGAGCACGAAAAACCCTATTTTTTCCATTTTTTACTATTTTTCTCTATTTATTATTCATAAAAAATAGATATTTTCTTATTTATTTATATTGGCTCATTTTTTTGACTGAAACTTAACATTTTCTCTGATTTTATCCCCTTTCCATTCCTTTTCTCCAACTCAAAATTGAAAAAAAATACTAATTTTCACTAAAACTGACATTTTGCGGGTTTTAAAGAATTAATAATGACTCTAAATCATTACGGGTTCTATATTTCTATAATTATAGCCCTCATTCATGATGTAAACAAGGTTCAAACAAAATTTCATTGCATATGAACAACATTTGGACCATGAAACAACAAAAACAATCAAATTTCTTTGTAAAATTGAAGCATACCGCGTGTCTTGCGTGTTGCGGGTTTTTTAATCATTGTTCTGAGCAGCCCACACACCAACCAACAACCATTCTTCAGTGTTGAACCTCTTTCCTCAGCCTCCTCTTCATCTTGAAGCAATCTAATCACAGCCGGACAAGCATTCTTCAACCCATCTTCTTCTTGAATTTTTGCACATGAATAGCCTCTATGCAGGAGAGAGAGGGAGGAGAGAGAAAGATTGGTTTTTGTTCTCTTCACTCAGTGCATCATTTCTTGATCAGTTTGTGGTGATGGAGGGCGAAGGATAGAAGCATTCGAGGCCCAGGAGGGTTCCTCTTGATTCCTCTCATCAACAAATCATCATTTTGGGAGAAAAGAGGGGGCGCAAAAAACTGATGCCCCCCCTCCATCGTTTCATTTTTGTGGGGATTTTCTTGCCTTAAGCTCTTTAACTAGAGATTAAAGCTAAATACCCAACTTATCTAGTTCATGTTTTTACATTCACACTCTTGGTCAAGTGGGTTTTTCATATTTGAGGGGGCAAACGACATCGAAATCGAGATCCATCTGGACGGGTGGCTCCGTATGTCGAAATCTACAAAGCTGGGCCCCGTCACACTCTTCTCGTCTTTCGGATCCAGTAGCTACTTCACAACCCCAAACCTTACGGGGATTAAATGGGGGATCAAACGACCTTGGAACGGAGATCTGAGACTTGCGTTGGATTCATGACTTCATTTTACATCGAGGAAAACTCCAGCTTGACCATCCACCACTGTTTGATTTCCATGAAAATAAGCACTGGCGCTTTAGGAACTTGCCATTTAAAATCGTCCTGATTGCCACCGCCGCCTTTGATGAAGTCTATTTTTCCCTTGATATTCGTAATTTTTGGCTATTTTTAAGCACTTCTCGGCATCAAAAATCATGTCATTGGCGACCAGGGGATAGGGCGACTCATCCCATCGAATCCCACGAATAGATTTGCACAGAAACAACAAAAAGGAGCATCAAACTAATACAAAATAGATACACAACAAAACACATCACAGCTCATACCCTACCTCCTGACAAAACCAAGGTATAAAATCCACAAGGAGTAGGCCCAGCATAATCTGATAGAAGGCCCGAAGCTAGTCACTAACCAACTGCTCCAACACAGTCAAGCTAACAAGAACTATCAAAGAGGTCGCCCTAAGTGGTGGTCTGAACTACCTACCTGACTAAGGACACCTCAACCAGGAGCTCCTACTAAGCGAGGACCCTATAGCCTGATCAAAAAATCGTTTCGTTTAGAACATTTCTTCTTTTAGGCTTTTATTTTCCCATACTCGGGCGTGTAAAAAGGAGGGAGCTGAGCAGAGTGACCCAAGGAGAATAGGGCATCAGCCTTAGGTCCTATATCGGTACCCAAGAACCTACCAAGCCCTCGCCACATGACACTTAATCCTTTTCTAACGCTCACTTTTATTTTTGCTCCAACCTTCTTTTACTTTCTTCTTTTATGGCAAGATGTCACCCCAAGGAAGGGCAAGGCATCAGCCTCGAGTCTGACTCGTCCTACCAAGCCTTCACAAGGCGATGAACAACAGCTTAAGGATTTTTCTTTATTTCCTTATTTATTTTTATAGGTTAGAACCCCTTTTTACACACCTCGGTATCTTCATATATTGTCTTTCAGAGCTTTAGGGTTTTGTCTCTTTCCATCATGATTTTAGTAGGCTTCGCTAACTACCTCACAACTAGAAGGAACTCCTAGAGCGGCTGCCTAGCAGGTCAGCAGAAGTGGGTCACTAGGCCTTTCAATGCCTAACAATGCCTTGCTGGAGGCAAGGACTACTTAGACCTCTCCCAGACATACAGAGCCTAAACCTGGGACTTCATGTCTTAAGTGTTGGTCCCCAACAAACAAAAGAAAGTAACCCTCACCCACATATATATCATTAATTGCTTAAGGGAAAAAACTCGAAAAGGGGACGAAACCACGTGGAATGGCCACAAGAAGCTCATTTGCAGCAACGCCTCCCTCCAGTGACTTCGTCAACTTGTATGGTGCAATCACTAAAACAACAAAACCCCATTAACTGTACCTGCACCAAACAGACGAATGGCCCTCTGGGCCTAAAGAAATAGCACATTTCACTGCAAACTAGCTGGCCCTCTTGGCCTAAAATGGATAGTTCATTCTAATCCATGAAATATATGATCTCCTTGGCATATACAACACATCCTATCAAACTAATCAGAATAGCATAAAATAGGAGGACTAGCCTCATGCTACTCATGCGAGTCAACTAAAAGCTTGATCTATGCTCTTTGTAGGTCCACTAGCCCAAGCCTTTATGTTGATATCTTAGTAACAATGGCCATCTCTTCTTGGGTACTATGAGCTGAATGAATGACATCATTAGGTTGATATATCTCATCCCCTTGGTTGTCATTCAAACGGATTGCTTGTCCCAACTTTCCAGTAACTCCTTCTACAAGGAGAATCATGGATTTATGATCATTGAACTATTCTCTAATTGGACCATTATATATGTCAATGATACGATCCAAACTAGACAGAGCTTCAAGCCTAGACCCATCACATAGATGCATCTCAAGGCGGCGGTCCCTATTTTCAGATGTCGCATTATGGTCTTTAGTAGCATCCTCTTGGGAATCCATCAAAGCATGTCCACATGCAATTCTTGGCCCTTCATCTGACATACCAACAGTATTTTTAGGGGTTTTGGGCCTCCAAACCCATCTCATATTCCTTTTCATATCCTGAGACTGCCTCATCTGCCCACATTGGTCCAATGGACTCACTGTGGATTTATCACCATTACCAGATGGCCTCATAGCCTTATGGCTTCTATTTAGTACAGGTGGACCTTTGGCATGCTGCATCTTCTCCATATGAGATGTCTTCCCTTTCCTTTGTCCACTCTGCAACAACTGCTTTGCCATAGGAACCATGCTTTTAATAAAAGGAATAGCATCTACTCAAAATCACGATTCATCTAAAAATTGGAAAGGTCTCTCAAGAGCCTTACTAGGAGCACAACTAGAACCACTCATAGAATGCTCATCTAAGCTTGTAGACCTAATGGTTCTATCAATTCCACCGTCACAACTACCTCTCATGGAAGTGTTGGAAGCCTTGATGGGACTTACTGGGCTTGGAATCTTTTTATCCTCAGGGGGTATTTTATCCCTACTATTGCCATTTTCTGCTTGGAGATTTTGGCTACGAAGGTTCCTCTCATAGGCTGCCTTGGTATCAACAAGTGAGTTGTCTTCTTGTAGAAATGGTTGGAAGCTAGGATGCACTTGTACTGAGCGGGGAAAACTCCAAAAGTTTTTCCAACATCTATGAATATGTCCCTCATAATCAATGGCATGCATCTTTGCTTCCCTTAACGACTTAGGATTCCACAATCCCACGTGGATTTGCATGTTAATCTCTAAGCCACTCAAAAAGAGCTCACATAGCACATCACCTGGCAATGCAGTAGCTCTTCTTAGCCAAAGCCTCAGAATATCATCAAAGGCTCTAACGTATTCTTTAACAGAAGGATAGGACTCTTGCCTAATTTGCATCAACTGCCCTAAAACTTGGGTCATAGGCACCTTCTTCTCATATTCATCTAAAAATCAATCACTCAACTTCTCAAAGGATTTAATAGACCCACTTGGGAGGCTCCAATACAATTTTCTAGCCTCTCCCTTTAGGGTACTTGAGAATACGAGCATCTGATGAATATCATTGAACCCACTTACAAGGTAAGTTAGGCCATATTCTCGTAAATGCACCATCGGATCCTCATTAACCAGCCCATGAAACACTGGGAGATCCCTATAAGGAGGAGGGCATTTAGTCATTTCCTTTGGGATCAGCACTGGGGCATTAAAATCCTCATAATCATAACCTAACTCTAGTGTCTTAGGGTCTCCAACCTCTTCCATTTCCACCTTTACTGGTGTAGGGAGGTTAATATTATCATTGCTATCCCTTTCTGCCAACTCACAGAGTGGTCTAAGGAGTCCTATGCTATGCACTAAGGAGTCTACTCCATCGCTTGATATTGGTGTTTTAGTAATTCTATCCTCATTTGCTATTGTTTCTCTAGAATCAGAGGTAGGACCTAATAGAACCTTCCTTTCTGATAAGGGTTTTCCACATATGTAGATATCATCCAATGCTTTATGGATATGCAAAATTGTGCTTTGGAACCCAATTGCATCAGGCCCTAGCATCGAAGGTATCTCCTGCTCATAGGCATATATTACTTTGACTAATGGCATCACGGTCTTTTCCTTAAAAAACGTATCGCTTTTGAGGACCACAAACAATTGTGCCATCCTAACATCACTTTTACTCCCTAATCTTTTCTCTAGCTCCCATGGACTATCTCTCATGATTACTCCATGGGTATTTCCCCATAGTGACCCAAACTCCAGCATGGTGTCACTTTCAAGACAAAGGGTAAAGTAATCGGCCACATTTCTATAGCCAAAGATCCCACTAAACCATTTAGAATGGACAAGGTATCTTTAGGGTTATGAGGATTCCTTGGTTTCATCATCATGCTCATGGCTGAAACTTTAATCCGCCTATTTTACCATCCACAGCTTCAAGGCGGCTATCAACTATATAATAAAGCTAGCAGGTCCCTTATAAAACCAAGATTTGGAAACCACCACTTATAGGCAGCTCCCGGCAAACACACCACTGATGGGACCTAAAATGGGCTAGCACTGGCTATGGCACTAGCCAGGCCTCATAAATATGACAGACAACCCCACCACACGGCCTCGCGGGCCAGGAGCATCTAAGACTCACTTTGCACTAAATACTTATGATGATTTTGCGTCTGTATCCAATATGTAGTCCAACATTCACCTTTCCTTCTCCTCAGAGGGAGATCCTATAACATATAGGCATAATGCCTCGTAATACAAACATAGGGAAGCACCTCCAGCTGATTGCCACGGCTCCATTGCGACTCTCCTACACCTCAGGGATTAGCCCCAAGATGTGTCGCTAACACATAAAATATTCGTACAAACTCCACCCTTTCATAATTTAGCATTCCAGGAGATTTTGATTTATCTCAAAAAACTTTCCCCAACGAAAACACCCATCTAACCTACAGCTTAGGTTTCTTGTCCTCTCAGCGTTGGTCAAAGTTTATCAATCAAGTGTAATGCATTCCACGAGATACCACATAGCATGCTTGATGCAAGGTGTATGCTGCGCTGCTTTAGGGACTAGCACCGGAACTTCCATGCTACTAGTCGCCTATATTTAATTATAGAATGATCTCTAAATGCTATGCACAAAGAGGAAAATCAGAATTTTTATCTTTCCAGCAATTAGATCGTCACACACACTTCATCCTCTCCTCACCGCTTAGGTGTTGCTGCGATGCATAGGTGTAAATGGTTGTTTTGTATCATTTTTGTATGTGAAAAGTGATAAACATGAAATTTAACATAAAGAACAAGGCCAAATTGAGGCTTAACCTCATGCTTTAACCTTGCCAAACATTCACACACATAAATCTTATTTTTTCATATTTTTTGAGTGCAAAAAACTCTATTTTTTCAAATTTTGGCTATTTTTCTCTATTTATTATTCATGGAAAATAGATATTTTCTTATTTATTTGTATTGGCTCTTTTTTTTGACTGAGACTTCACATTTTCTCTGATTTATCCCCTTTCCATCCCTTTTCTCCAACTCAAAATTTAAAAAAACACTAATTTTCACTAAAAATGACATTTTGCAAGTTTTAAAGAATTAATAGCGACTCTAAATCATTACGGGTTCTATATTTCTATAATTCCAGCCCTCAATCATGATGTAAACAAGGTTCAAACAAAATTTCATTGCATATGAACAATATTTGAACCATGAAACAACAAAAACAATCAAATTTCTTTGTAAAATTGAAGCATACCGCGTGTCTTGCGTGTTGTGGGTTTTTTAATCATTATTCTGAGCAGCCCACAGACCGACCAGTAACCATTCTTCAGTGTTGAACCTCTTTCCTCAGCCTCCTCTTCATCTTGAAACAATCGGATCACAGCCAGACAAGCATTCTTCAGCCCCTCTTCTTGAATTCTTGCACATGAATAGCCTCTATGTAGGAGAGAGGGAGGAGAGAGAAAGACTCGTTTTTGTTCTCTTCACTTAGTGCATCATTTCCTGATCGGTTTGTGGCGATGGAGGGTGGAGGATAGAAGCATTCCAGGCCCAAGAGGATTCCTCTTGATTCCTCTCATCAGCAAATCATCATTTTGGGAGAAAAGAGGGGGCGCAAAAAACTGATGCCCCTCCCCCCAATCATTTCATTTTCCTGGGGATTTTCTTGCCTTAAGCTCTTTAACTAGAGCTTAAAGCTAAATACCCAACTTATCTAGTTCATGTTTTTGCATTCACACTCTTGGTCAAGTGGTTTTTTCAATTTTGAGGGGGCAAATGATATCGGAATCGAGATCCATCTAGACGGGTGGCTTCGTGATGTCAAAATCTACAAATCTGGGGCCCGTCACACTCTTCTTGGCTTCCAGATCCAGTAGATGCTTCACAAACCCAAAGATTGCGAGGATTAAATGGGGGATCAAACGACCTTGGAATGGAGATCCGATACTTGCGTTAGATTCCTAACGTCATTTTACATCTAGGAAAACTCGAGCTCGACCATCCACTATCGTTTGATTTCCATGAAAATAAGCATTGGCACTTTAGGGACTTGCCACTTAAAATCGTCCTGATTGCCACCGCCACCTTCGATGAAGTCTATTTTTCCCTTGATATTTGTAATTTTTGGCTATTTTTAAGCACTTCTCGGCATAAAAAATCATCTATCACCTCAAGTAGATGATGACAATGTGGATCCATATCCAAGGTACAATAGGAACTATCTTGTCTTGTGGGCATTGATGCCTATTGAGGATGAGTTTCCATGTGTGTATATTCCCTATGGAACAAGGAATGCATTAGATATGCAAAGTGTAGATGCATGTTGTGCGGTCACAAGAGTAGGTAGTCATATTCATTGGGACTTGGATCAAGTAGATGCTCTTAGAGTTGAGTTTGCTTTACAAGATATTAGTTGCCTTGTAGAAACTCATGATTGTGTGGTGGATGTGATATTAGATCAGTACAAGGCTCATAGGATTAAATCCTACCCTCAAACTCCTAGTGTTTGTGAAGTCAATTGCAAGGAAAATGGGCAATAGTCGTGAGGTTCATTTTGATTTCTTTCACTCTGGAGTGACTTTAGATGAAGGTACTACTTTGAGTAATACAAAGCATAGAGTAGTTATTTCACTAGTAAAGGATGAGTTTGAGGTCTTAACATTGATTTTGATATAAATTCCAGCCATAAATTGAAGCTAAGGTGATCACTGATCTAACTATAGTCATCTTTGCAAATGACCTAAATGTCTCCTCATAGTCCAATCCTGTGTTTATGCATAATCCTTTGCAACCAATATTGCTTTATATCTTTCCAAAGAACCATCTAACTTGAATTTGACCTTATAAACCAACTTGCAACCAATTGTTTTCTTGCCGTAAAGGAAACTCAACTAGATTCTAAGTTTTATTATTTGTCAGGGCATTCATTTCCTCATCCATTGCATTCTTCCAATCTTTGCTTTCAATTGCTTCTTCAAAGCAAGTAGGCTTTACATGCTATGTATAGATACCATGTAAGCATAATGCATTTTCATAAATCCTTTGTATGTCAACATTTCAACTGGTGGATGCCTTACTCTTTAGACACCCAGTCACACTAATCGAGGTATATAAGGTGTAAGAGTCCCAGTTTAGGGAAACTAATTATTATCAAGAACATACTCTTCACCTTTATCTTCAACTTCCATGGCTTCCTCCTTCTTTCTCCCCTCTTTTCTGCCTTTCTCTCTCCTCTTCTAGTCTCTCTTTCTCTTCTTCTTTCTCTCTTTCTATCTCCTCACCTCATTCTTCCCTCTCCTCTCAACTTCATTCATTACAAGTAGTATTAGAGCATCAGGATTTGGTCCTTTTCTTCTTTCCTCTTTCTCCCTTTTCAAATCCCAAAACCCTAGTTACTTAGGTTACAAGTATAGGTACAGCAGGAAGGACCACAGTTAGTCTCAACTTTTCGGAGCAAGCAGGAGCTATGGCTAGAGACTTAGACACATCTAGAGATAAAATGGCTAACTTAGAAGATTTTCACTATTTTTCATGCAAATTTTAGGGGTTATAGGCTAAGTTTAGAGACCCAAAAGCTAGAAGAGGGAAACAATCTCAATTATGCTTTGCCTCAGCCCTCATCTCTCTTCTCCTGCAAGCTGTCATGGCTTCCAGCCCCTATAACCTCCAAGATCTTGCTTGAGCCTCCTCCAAGACATCAACCACTACCTAAACGCGATCCCCCACATATCTATTTGCAAATTGAGTACCCTAGAGGCCAAGCCAACCACAAGCACCAAGCATTAGCCCCCATCAATTTGCAGTGCAAATTGTGCTGCTGCCCTTGCCCTCCTTTTGCCCCTCTGCTCTAGTACTCAGCAACTCCTTTGGCCTTCTTGACCCCTGGGCAACTGGATGAAGCTCCCTGAGCAAGATTTGGACCTTTCTCAATGACATTTCAGTTCTCGTATATAAAAACCATGTTGTACACTATTTAAGGTAGCCATTGAAGCTCAACCCATGCTCTTAATTTAGCCCACAACCTTTGGAAGCTCATCCCTTAGGAGATCACTCACCCCCTTTTGCCTACTTTTAACCAAATTGAAGACATGGAGCTCAGCATGCATGGGATTCTTGTGGGCCATGAAAGCTCCATTTGAAGCTTTCCATTTTTAGAATCAAGTTTGGGAGTAAACACAAGAGCCCTGTCATTAGTGGAAGCATTCAAATACTTGAAATCTTCATCCATTGGAGTAGTCCAATAAACAAGGCTTACTTGATGGAGCAATTGGCATCATGATGGGTTAAACTATCTTCCTGAAACACTCAAGAGATATGTCAATCTGATCTTAATCTCTCATCTTGATCCACTTGCTGAGCTTGATCCCTTTTATTGGAGATATTAAGGTTGCATAGGCTTTACTAGTTCAATCCTTCATTGTATGCATGTGTCCACTAAAATCAATATCATGTTTGCCTCCTAATGCATCATAAATAATCCTAAATCAATAACATTTACTGACATTAACCCTTTCTTTATCTTTTTTTCCTTATATTGATCCCAAGTGAGTAATAGACCTTTGTAAATGGGTAAGCAATATCCTGTGAGTCACTAGACTACCAAGGTAATCCCTATCCAAGCTCTTGTTCATCCTTGCATCTCATGAAATGACCCAATGTTTCCTTTCTAATGCATGTCATGTTGATTGCTTAATAAAAATGTCTACCATGTATACTCCAATTGAGGAAAAAGGCCAATGTTAAGCGAGGTGGTAAGCCAAAAGAGAGGCGACCCTCCCTTACCACTTAAGACCTTGAAGGGATGCACAACCCGGTCGGGGGGGGGGGGGGGTTTCCCACCTTTGGATGATGTGGAGCTTGATACTTGTATGCAGGTGTGTAGACACTCTCCTATGGTCACCACCTCTTCTGAGATGAATGATCCCCTCTAGACACCTTTTCATTGCTTCTGTCACCTATGTATGACACTTGAAGTGTATGCAGCCAGAAGGGATGTATGGCATTAAGCTTCAATTATGTAGTGACGATGAAGCAAATGGACATGTAAATATGCCTGGGATGATGATTGGTATGTTCAGGATGTTATTTAATATGTTGCTCAAGCCCCTCAATCTATGAGTCATTCATATAGTGCTTTTGCATTAAGGGACATACAATGTTTTTTGTCACATCCAATCAAAATAATCATAAAGATTCAATTATAGAAAATTTTGTATTACACCTGGAGTAAACCCTATAGATTATATCAAAGAGGGCTTCATGTTGGAAGAGAGGGAGAGAGATAGAGTGGAGCAGAAGATGAGCCTTAGCTCTTGTTGTTCTTGTTCCATTATTCTTCCATCATACTTACTAAAAGAGACTTAAACACATAGGTATGACTAACCAAGACTAACTGTGGTTAAGTCACTAACTACACCAACTTATTGAATGTCACACATGTGTAGACTTGTATCCAACTAATGTTGGTCGCACACATAAAGATAGGCTAACTAAAGAGTAATGGGAGCTATTGAGGTTATCACAATACAATCTCACTCTGTCCAGTTGTATTCCCAAGTCTTTCAGTAGTTTCATCAACCAAACTACTTCACAAGCCGCTAAGGCAGCTCCTCTGTACTCAGCTTTTGTACTAGACAATGCAAGAGTAGGCTGTTTCTTACTCCGCCAAACTGATCATACTACTGCCCAATCCAAATTCTTGACCTCCTATCATAGGCACAACCAGCCCAATCAACATCAGTAAACCCTGTCAGGTCAAGATATTTTCCATATGCATAAAATAACCCATAATCTGTAGTACCCTTTACATATCTCATGATCCTCTTGACTGCATCTAAATGTGGTTTGCGAGGCTTCTGCATGAATTAACTAATCAACCCCATTGCATAACATAAGTTAGGACAGCAAGCATATCAAGCTGCCCACCATCTGTCAATACATGGTCACATTCTCTATGTCATTTCCAACATCAATCTACATCTTGACATTCTAATCAAGAGGTGTCTCCATAGGCTTGCGTTCAGCCATATCGAGACCTGAAGTCCGACTTTTCCTAAAATCTCTCGTTAACATTTTCTTTGAGGAAAGCTCTCGGCTAACCGAGACCACCCTTCCATAGGATAGACCCATAGTCACATAGAACACTTGTGTAGGGCTTGGAGGCATTGGGATTTACGCCCAGATCCCCCACTGGCACCCAAGCGTCCTCCTACGCCAAGTAATTTCCACAGAGAGACCTCTCGCGGTGGGTTCGGTCCACATTCCTGGCGCGGATTCACAACCCCCTTGGTTAGGGTTTGGTGGTTTGCAGGGGGTAGCTAGCGCCATCCTTCCTTAAATATCCCTTTAGGAAATCATCCACAACTGAAGCCACCAGCTTAATAACAATTACTAGGGAAAACGTCCCTTTTATTTCCATGGCAATCAATCATCTCAGACCTGACCATGCAATCATCAATCACAAACAACAATGCACAACCTCTTACTTCAAGGCATCGCAATCCCATTACATGCACAACCAGAATTTAACTTGAATATATCAAAACACTTTTACAACCTTTCCAAACAACGAAGCATAACTTGGGTCAACAATCCATATTTAACAAGACCAACCTTTGCTAAAACCATTTCAACAGTTCTGAGCAATATGCTTAGCATGAATCAATTACCCTAAAGTTCTCTCTCCCCCTTGGGTTAGGGCTTTGCAGGGTCGATTTAACAAGTTCCTTCAAGGTCCTTTTGTCTTGCGCAGCCCTCGACGGTTGTGACTTACTTGACAATTTGTCTAGTTCATTGAGTTTCACAACCATAGAGCCTTTGGTGGACAACCCCTTGTTGGAAAAGAAACGACTAAGTCCTTGGAGTTGGGTTATTAAGTTTTCAAGGTATGGCAATAAACCCTCCTTGTTGGTCATTAGTTGGACATTAACTTTAAGTAAATGCAACATCTTCTAACCTTCTATCTTTAAGTGTGATATTATGTAGAAATTTTCTAGTCAAATTCACTCCTCATTCCCTTGGAGCATACCAATGCAATAGCCACTCTTATCACCTTTCCACTCTATTAGCCCCATTAAAGAGATATGCAATGAGAAGTTCATGCATTGATAACCTCTAGACCCTAGTGTATTCACCTTTGTGCAGGTGTTTGCAAAGGAAAACATATATCACAACAACTATTGTGTCGTAGGAAATTTCTTAAGTATGTATTAAATTCCTGAATGGAAACATCATAGTGCATGACAACTTAGATGTTTAAGAGAGTAGTTTTGATATTGATTATAAACTTATTTAGGATGGAATCTATGTCATAACCTCAACTGAACATTATATGACTCGTACTAAGCCTTAATAAGTTTGCATTCTATGCAGGAATAGATTAGAAATTCCTTTAATTTCATGTGATAAATCATGCTTATAGATTGAATTATGCATACAATGGAATATAGAAGTTCTTTTCAAGTTTTATGGGTCACCTCGATGTGGAGAGAGGGTGACGAGATGTTATGGTTGGTTGCGACTCCACTGGCATTTCTATCTTCGACCGCGGCTTTCGTGCTAGTACTCTTAGTAAGCTTTCTCTTTGGAGCCATCTTGCATACACGATCCTTCACCATGGGTCCTTGATGTGGTGGCTTTGTTCAAGGGTGGTCGCAAGTGGTCACCAATCCGATGAGGGAGAGGAAAGTCTGATAGTGTTCGTAACTTTGAAAATCGCCTTAGCTAGATATAATCTCTAACTTTCACCCCTTTCTCTCTCTCTCCTCTTCCTCTTCTAATTCTTTCTCTCTTCTTCTTCTTCTTCTTCTTCTTCTTCTCCTTCTCTCTCACTGCTTCTCTTCTTCTTCTTTTCTCCTTCCCCTCTTCTCCTTCTTTTCTTCTTCTTCTCCTTCTCTCTCACTGCTTCTCTTTCTCTTTTTTTTCTCTTCTTCTCTTCCTCTACTCCCTTCTTCTCTTCTTCTCTCTCTTCTCTCTTCTCCTTCTTCTTCTTCTTCTTCCCTTCTCCTCTTCTCCTTCTCTCTTTTCTCTCTCTTCTTCTTCTTCTTCTCTTCTTCCTCTCCTACTCTTTCTCCTCTCCTTCTTCCTCTTCTTCTCCTTCTCTTTCTCCCTTCCTCTTCTTCTTCTTCTTCTACTTCTTCTCTCTCTTCTCTCCCTATCCCTCTCTTCTCTCTCTTCTTCCTCCCCTTCTTCACTTCCTCTTCTCTTTCCCCTGATTATGACGCTGAGGGGGGGTACTGTCGTGTCCAAGCGGAGGGGGGAAAACTCGAACTTCCTGCCAAAATGGGGAGGGTGATGCTTGCTGAGCCGCTGAGCAGGTCGACGAGCCTGAGGGGAGGGGTGATGCCTGCTGGCTACTGGGCGGAATTATGAGGCAGGAGGGGTGATTCCTGCTGCAAGCGGTGGGGGAGAGCTTGCCGCCCATGACCCAGAGGGGGGGTGCTTTATAGGTAGAGGGGGAGGTGGCAAGGCAGTGCCACCTACCACCTGGGGGCTGCATGGCTCCCACACTTCACCCCCTCACTCACTCTCTCACTCACTCTCTCTCTCCTCGCCATGCACTCGGTAGGGGGAGAGAGAGAGAGTTTTAAAAAAATTTCAATTTTAAAAACTCTAGGGGGGTGAGTTCCTATGAGGAGGAGGCACAGGAGTCACCGGGGGGGGCATTACATCCTCTCCCCTTAGAGGAATCGAGATGTCCTCATCTCGAGAGAAACTAGGGAAGACAAGCACAATTGGGGCTTATAGTCTGTGGGTTAGGGCCCACCACGCTTCCGCTGTGCTACTTTGATTACTCAATCTCAACTTAAAATAACAACTTGTCACAACTCATGGGATTCAATAGGATTTATTCCAAGTACAAGACTTATTACCTCAAGAAGATCTTCCTATGATATCTAGTCATCCTCAAAGGGTACAACAAACTCTAGGCCTTCATCATCATGTGATTCATAATATGAGCCAAAAGTAGAGTTTAGACGGCTTCATTTGACTACACGTTCTTGATTCTCAAGGTCCAACTCAGGACAATCTATTTGGATGTGTCCTAGTTCATTGGAGTGGAAGCATCGGCGGTTGGGGCATTCTCAGGGTCCAACTCAGGACAATCTATTTGGATATATCCTAGTTCATTGTAGTGGAAGCATCGGTGATTGGGGCATCTCTTACGGATGTGTCCCATCTCTCCGCACTTGTGGCACCTCTTATGTTGATCTCGTGAGTCACCTTCATCATAGTTGCCTGATTTAAGTTCTTGGACAATTGGATTCGCTCGAAGTAATGCATCTTGGAAGTCTGTTGGGCACATTGATTCCAATCGAGTGTTTATGGGTGGATTCAACCCAGCACAGAACTTTGACACTTGTTGTGTTGTATCCATTAGGGGTGCATACTTTAGGAGTGAAACAAACTTCAAATAGTATGCTTCAAGGGATAATCCTAGCTACTTCAAGTCGTAGAATTCATTCATCTTTTGCATGTTGTAGGCAGGTGGCAGATACCTCCCTCGCACAGCTTCCTTAAGCTTATCCCAAGTGACTGTCCCCTTCGAGATTGCTTGGTCTCTACACCACTGTTTCCACCAAAGTCTCACTTCGCCTGTAAGCTTAAATTTGGCAAGCATGGCTTGGTTAGCAGGGGCAGTTCCTACTGCCTCAAAATAGTCCTCCATGGAATCAATCCAGATCTTGGTGTTAGCTTGAACAGTCCTTCCCTTGCCATCAAACTCGGGTGGCTTAATTTGCTTGAGAAGGAACTTCTTCTCTTGCATGTCAAACTTTCGTGGGCGCAGAAGGTGCTTGACAATCAAGCCATACCACTTAGGTTAATTCTGTTTAGGATATGTCTATGAACCAAACATTAATCAATCATGTATTATTATGAAGTTTTGCTCTGATACCAACTGTAACATTCCTAATTCTCCAATTGCGGGACATGTCTTAGCAGTCCATCGAGAGATATATCTAGAAAACGCCGCCCGGCACTCCCAAGGAATGACATGGGGTTTGCCAACTAGGGTCTCTCGAGTCTACCCCGCAACAAAACTTATCTGACCGTTCCCATTAGGATCGACTTGAAGTCTGACTTTTCCTAACATCTCCCGTTAACATTTTCTTTAAGGAAAGCTCTCGGCTAACTCAGACCACCCTTCCGTAGGATAGACCCATTGGTCACATCCACCACGCTTCCCTCGGTGGTTGATTTAGTTATCTAATTACCTATCATGTTATGTTTGACACATAAAAGCAGCTTTCTTAATAAACCCATTAGTCACTATCAAGAATTGCGTTGTCGTAGATTTCGTGTAAGGGCTGCTGAACACGGAGTTCAAGTTGCAACAAGGAAAGAGGCTAACAAGAAGAAATCAAATTTTTGATGCCAAAGTTCACTATATTCCTTGCCAAGTAAATTACATGAGGTCCATGTTTAGAAAAATCTGTAGTATCTCATAATCTATTTTGCATTCAGGTGTATGAAGTCAATTTTGCCATTGTCACATAGACTTGAAGAGTTTTGCTGGAAAGAGTTCTGCTGGGCAGCAATTCTGAGCCTTTTCTCGATCTAATCATTGAGCAATCAACCCATAAGTCTACCCAACATTCAGCACTAGTTCAAGACTATTCTCAGCATTCAAATTTCAGCAAGAGATTGCCACACGAGAAGACAATAGCAGTGGACAGCAAAGAAGGCAACACCTTCAATGGAATTAAGACTGAAGAGGGAAATGGGTTAAGGTTATATATCTCTGTGCAAACGAAGATGATGGCTCTTGGTGGAAACTTAGAGTTAGCCATGTCCTGGCATGAGCAAATTGCAGCTCCAAGTCACAGCTTGCCTTGTCTGAACTTCATCTTGGGGTCTTCCAGGACATTGAGTAGGTCAGAAGATACCGGCAGTGATCTTGTTGACTTGTTTTAAACAAGTTCCAAGAGTGATGCACCAGCCTTGGCATATGGAAGAGGCAGAGAGAAAAGAATCGGTTGCTGAAGTAGACTAGTGATAGCCTTCACAAGAGATTTCCCATTCAAGTCTTCCAAGATCAGGTTTCTTCCCAGTTTGTGCCTCTGTCCATGCTTTCGCAATAGTTCTTTTCATATCTTCATCACCTTCTTCATACATGTTCTTTATCATGTCCATCAGTCCAGCCATGGGATCCTTGTCAGCTTCCAACTTAAGCTTCAGCTTGTCTTCCTTGAAGTGCAGATCAGGCCAATTGCCCTTGTCAGCCTTCTTGAGTGTGATTATGATTCGATTGGGCTTGACAACAGTAGTACACTTCTCAGGTAATATAGGTTTGCTTAATTTGGATACACCACACCGATAATTTTTGCCAAACACATCATGAATCTTGACATCAAAAGAAGTAGACTTGAAATCTGTGATAACATTTTCCTGGGAAGCCCCTTCAAGGAAAATATATAGCTTCACTGTCTCAACGTCTTAATCCCAGCTGAAGCTAGACAAGGTTGTGTATCGAATTTTCGGTGTTGATGGGACCTTAAGGAGGGGTACAGGTGTTGAGTGATTAGATGAAGTCGCAGCCTGAGCTCTTTCTAGGCTTTGAATCTCTGCTGAGAGTAGGATTTGGACGCGAGGCCGTTTGGCCTGGCTAAGCAAAGCTTTGAGCTCTACGACATCCTCGGATAAGTCCAATAGAATCGAGCAGCCCTGTTGATTGTTCAGGATGTTGCGCCTTCTTCACCTTGTGTTTATGCATCGCTATTACAGCGAGGGCTGTCTCTTCCTTGTCCAGAAGCAATCCATTACAGGAGATTGAAGCGATTTTCAACGGTTCTTGTTCAATGATCAGGAGATGACACTCGTGTGTATCCTCGAGAACAACGACGATGGCCGAGCTTGCAGATCGTTTATGCCAGCAATGCTAAAGCTCGCCGTCTTGCTGTACTCGTCTATTTCCTTTGCACATCCTCCGTAGCTTCAAGTCAATGCATTTGGCCTTCTTCCTCTCGGTTTCGTCTTCTGTAGCTTTGTCATCACCTTATAGCATCGTCTCTTGATTATGCCTCCTTGTTTCTCATTAATTGTGCCTCCTATCACACAGAGTAAAGCGCCCGAGAGGCGGGTACTCAGAGAAGGTATTTTTCTGCATTCAACTCTGTTGGCTAAATGAATTCAGCCCTCTGCAGCTCTGTTAGCTGATCAAGATCAGCCATAAATTCAGTTTGCTAAGTTTTCTCAGCCTCTAACTCTGTTTGCAGCATAAAACCAGAAATTTCCTGAAACATATCCAAGGTTTGCACAGGTATGATCTTTGAACCCTTACATACATCAGTTTTCAGCATTGCTCCCATCTCAAACAATGTATCTGCATAAGACATCCCTTCATACAATTCATCTACATGCTCTTCTGCTTGCAAAATACCTGCATTCTTCAACTCTTTCTCCTTACGACCAATGTACTGCCTGGCAGCTCTAGGCAAATCTGAAATTTTCTGATAACTCACTGAACTATCTGAAGAAAAACCAACAAAATTATTGGAGAAAGACTGGCTGCCAGAAGGCGAGATCTCCTCTTTTCTCCGCTCCGTACCACTGGCGTCTCGCAAGACAGCGGTACCTAATGAAAATCCAACTCCTTCGCAGGTAGTGGTGCCTCACGCAAGGAGTCCCTGTTTCTCGGATGATTTACCCCAACAGTCATAAACTGAACAGCTCGCATACCATCTGTACTGCGTATCCGCGCATAAGCCGACCCGTCATCCATCACTTTCGTTTCCATTCTTGCTTCTGTAATGAAAGGCTGTCCAAGAATAATCAGATTAGAGCAAGAATCCTGAACAAAGCAATGATAATCCTCTTCAACATTACCAATAGAAATTCTGATACTCGGACAAGTAGCATACATATCACCAGAAGTATTATTGGCGGCTCTCATGTGCCAGCCATGCTCTGCATCCATAGGCCACTTGCCATTCTCATAAACACCTCGAGTAATAAGATTAATCTCAGAACCATGATCAACTAAAGCGACCAATGGAATTTGTTTCTCTCCAATCCTTACCACTGTCTCAGTGGTTGCTCTAGCCCAATGACTTCGTGAAAAATGGCTGCTAGGAATGAGAATAGGGGTATCATCATCTTCATACTACATAGGCTGAACTATTTTCTCCAATTGCGGATTAACAGAAGCATTCTCAACCATCACTGCATCATCATGCTCTTCCCCAAGAGCTCCATGCCACAATCCCTGTAAAGCAGGTCCTTCCATCGCATGTCGTTTCCTCCGCAAAAGATCCTGCATCTGATCCTGTATTTCTCTTCTAGCAATCCCAAGAGCTTCTCCAACAGTAAAAGTAACTTCACTATTCAAAATTCTTTCATGAAAAATCTTACTCATATCCGTCTGCATATCAAGGTCTGACAAGAGCTTGAATCATGGCTCCTTTCTTGGTTGCCTCTTTTCTTTCATCTGCTTATCTCCCATAGGTTGATCAAGACCTGTTTGAGCTGGAGAACTTGATATAGGTGGAGCTGTAACAGGTGGTGAGACAAAGTCACCCCCTCTAGTCTTTTTGGAGGTGCTGGGACCCTCCTCATCTCTTCTTCTCGTTTCCTCAACCATGGCATCTAAACCCTGTGTTTTAGCCATATAAGCAAAAATAGAATACCTGTCAACAGGAGAATCCCATCCTGTTTCTCCTCGGATGCTGGAGCCCACACAAGTCATAGTAGATGCCTGAACTTTTCCTCTTCTCGCTATCTCCAAGGCAAAGGACCATAAAGCAAAGTCTCCACCATCAGATTTCTGCTCAAGCTGGACTCCATAAGCTGAAGCATCTCCTCTAACACTCACATAAGCTGATCACGCAGCCATATCATCAAAAAGCTTCTTCATGCCTCCCTTACCGAAGTTCGTGTCAAGAGGAGCGCCAGTCTCTGTCAGCCATATCTTCCCATCTTGTCCCCAGAACACTACATTCTTCTTACGTGCTTCCTGAAAAGCATCATAATCTCTGCAGTGTTGGTGCTCTGTACTATCGCACCAAATACATCGTCGCCCTTTTCTTTGACCAGCTGAAAAAGCAGTCGCTGGAGCAGGTGCTACAGCAGGTACTGACATAAGTTGCTCCTTTAACTTACCAACTTCAGCTTTGACTGCTTCAATTGTCAAATCTGCCAAGCCTTTAATAACATCATCTACAGATAAGGATACTGGAGTAGCAGGAACTCGTGGATTCGCAGCAGGAGGAGTAGACTTAGGCAAAGAAGTTGCAGCAAGGGTAGAAGAAGAAGTCTCCAAGGATTTTTCAGGAACTGATCCTGTATTACGATGCAATCTTACTCTCCTGCGCTGCTTTTTAACAAGAGCATTCACAACATCAATGATATGTCTCCACTCGGTCTTTAAACCTGAATCAGTAGCTTGATCTTCCAAAAGATCATCCAACTTTTCCTGTAAATCAGCATCTGCAGCTTGTAAAAATAACTCCACTTTCTACATCTCCAAAGCTTGCCGTTCAGTCCCATCCAACTGATCATAGCATCTTTCAAACTCTCGCAGAAGAGTGGTAACAGAAAGTCCCTTATTTGGCATAGAAACCCATGCTAAAAAATTCCTGCGATTCATAAGACTTGTATCCTCCAGGAAATATTCATCTTTTAATGCCTTCTTAAATTCAGCCCAACCTGCATGTGTTTCTTGAATTTCTGCAATTCGGCCTTCAAGAGCGCGCACCACGATCCGCAAGAAGTAGCGGCTCCAAACATCTTGAGAAACCCCAAAAAACTTCATCTTTTCTTCATACAAATGCAGGTAAGTTGACACTTGCTGGCCATTAAACTGCTTCATCTCCTGTTGGACAGCTTTCAAGGCATCCATAGCATCACTGTCACGTTTTGCATGAGCTTGCTACTGCATATACATGGTAAATGAATGAAATAGGTTCTTCATGACATTATCATCTGTCATCTCTTCTTGCGAGTCTCCCATCTTGCTAAAAAATGACGCAGCACTTTCACGTCGGGTTCACCAGAAATGTCGTAGATTTCGTGTAAGGGCTGCTGAACACGGAGTTCAAGTTGCAACAAGGAAAGAGGCTAACAAGAAGAAATCAAATTTTTGATGCCAAAGTTCACTATATTCCTTACCAAGTAAATTACATGAGGTCCATGTTCAGAAAAATCTGTAGTATCTCATAATCTGTTTTGCATTCAGGTGTATGAAGTCAATTTTGCCATTGGCACATAGACTTGAAGAGTTTTGCTGGAAAGAGTTCTGCTGGGAAGCAATTCTGAGCCTTTTCTCGATCTAATCACTGAGCAATCAACCCATAAGTCTACCCAACATTTAGCACCAGTTCAAGACTGTTCTCAGCATTCAAATTTCAGCAAGAGATTGCCACAAGAGAAGACAATAGCAGTGGATAGCAAAGAAGGCAACACCTTCAACGGAATTAAGACTGAAGAGGGAAATGGGTTAAGGTTATATATCTCTATGCAAACGAAGATTATGGCTCTTGGTGGAAACTTAGAGTTAGCCATGTCCTGCCATGAGCAAATTGCAGCTCCAAGTCACAGCTTGCCTTGTCTGAACTTCATCTCGGGGTCTTCCAGAACATTGAGTAGGTCAGAAGATACCGGCAGTGATCTTGTTGGCTTGTTTTAAACAAGTTCCACGAGTGATGCACCAGCCTTGGCATATGGAAGAGGCAGAGAGAAAAGAATCGGTTGCTGAAGCAGACTAGTGATAGCCTTCACAAGAGATTTCCCATTCAAGTCTTCCAAGATCAGGTTTCTTCCCAGTTTGTGCCTCTGTCCATGCTTTCGCAATAGTTCTTTTCATATCTTCATCACCTTCTTCATACATGTTCTTTATCATGTCCATCAGTCTAGCCATGGGATCCTTGTCAGCTTCCAACTTAAGCTTCAGCTTGTCTTCCTTGAAGTGCAGATCAGGCCAATTGCCCTTGTCAGCCTTCTTGAGTGTGATTATGATTCGATTGGGCTTGACAACAGTAGTACACTTCTCAGGTAATATAGGTTTGCTTAATTTGGATACACCACACCGATAATTTTTGCCAAACACATCATGAATCTTGACATCAAAAGAAGTAGACTTGAAATCTGTGATAACATTTTCCTGGGAAGCCCCTTCAAGGAAAATATATAGCTTCACTGTCTCAACGTCTTAATCCTAGCTGAAGCTAGACAAGGTTGTGTATCGAATTTTCGGTGTTGATGGGACCTTAAGGAGGGGTACAGGTGTTGAGTGATTAGATGAAGTCGCAGCCTGAGCTCTTTCTAGGCTTTGAATCTCTGCTGAGAGTAGGATTTGGACGCGAGGCCGTTTGGCCTGGCTAAGCAAAGCTTTGAGCTCTACGACATCCTCGGATAAGTCCAATAGAATCGAGCAGCCCTGTTGATTGTTCAGGATGTTGCACCTTCTTCACCTTGTGTTTATGCATCGCTATTACAGTGAGGGCTGTCTCTTCCTTGTCCAGAAGCAATCCATTACAGGAGATTGAAGCGATTTTCAACAGTTCTTGTTCAATGATCAGGAGATGAGACTCGTGTGTATCCTCGAGAACAACGACGATGGCCGAGCTTGCAGATTGTTTATGCCAGCAATGCTAAAGCTCGTCGCTTGCTGTACTCGTCTATTTCCTTTGCACATCCTCCGTAGCTTCAAGTCAATGCATTTGGCCTTCTTCCTCTCGGTTTCGTCTTCTACAGCTTTGTCATCACCTTATAGCATCGTCTCCTGATTATGCCTTCTCATTCCTCATTAATTGTGCCTCCTGTCACACACAGCAAAGCGCCCGAGAGGTGGGTACTTAGAGAAGGTTTTCACAGTCATGGCCTTGGTGGGGTTCATCAAGTCCATTCGGAATGCCAAAAACTCCCGATAGTCGTCATCCTTCTTCCCCTTCGTATGCAAAGTTCCCCCCTTTTTGCCTTGTTTTCTGATTCTTTCTTGCTTCCTGATTCCCTGAATCTCCTTAGTCTCCTCTTTTTTTTCCCTTTTTCGATCTCTCTTCATCTCCTGTTATTAGTTTTCTTTTCATGCCGTTCACTGCGTGCCAAAAAAAACTCATTCTATCCCTCCCGAATAAAAAACCATTCTTCCCCTCCAAAATAGCCTGCTTTTTTCCCTCCAAAATCGGTTTAAAAACCCAAAAATAGGTTTCCCCTCTTCATCCTTGAATAACCTCTTATACCTTTAGCTTTGGCGATAATCTTTAATTCTGCCAGTTTTCTCTTCGAGAGATCCAAATGGAGATTAGTGCATGGTTTTAGATCTGAAGATTCAGCACCAGATTCATGACTCAACAACTTCTTACTGTCTGATTTAGGACTTGTTTCTTTCTCTTCTATCCATTCATTGCCTCTTCTCTTTACGGTGTCTTTCATTTCTTTCTGTGGGCTAACCTTCAAGGTACTTTTCACTACTTTTTCTGCAGCACCATCCACCTTTGAGCCTTTCTTTTAGGGTATCTTTGGAGTCATCAATTGCCCCATTAATAGACAGCTTTGTGATGGGTGATCTACACACAAACTACAACTTTGGCCTTGAAGATTGGATGGCAAAGTATTCCCTCGGTGCTTCACTAACACTTTGCTCGCTTCAGAACTTTTGAGAGACTTCCCTCAACTTTATGTCATGAGAACTTTTGAACTAAGATGATCGCTTCCACAAACCTTCCTTTGATTCCATAATTTCCTGCACTTTTCTTAGAGATCATCATTGAAATTATCAGCTTGATAATGTCCTTTGGCATCAGTTTTTCATATTTTTCTAACACACACACATCATGCATCCAAACAAAATCATATACATGCACTAAGGGAATATATACATTGGATGCGGATTATCAAAATGCATCACACAAACAATGAATCACACGCAAAAAATAACACAAATGCACAACAAAAGAAATGGAGGTGTATACGAATCGGATGCGCAGCAGCACGACAGCATGGTGGGGGAACTTGCTCAAGATGTTGCGCCAAACACACACAGAATGCACAAGGAGAATCTCACTCAAGAGACAAGAAGAGAGATGGAGGCCAAAATGTTTTCTTGCTGGTTTCTTCTTCTTCTTCCACACACTTTTCAATGTACACAAAGTATAGATAAGATACAACATAAAGAAAAGTGGCCTACTAAGTCAAACAATGCATAACTTACTACACTAGTCGACTGGTGCTATAACTATGCTGGCTGTAAATAGGTGTAACAACCTGAATATAATAAGTAATGAGTCAGTGGCCATGTGAGAGTCATAATGACCACCAACGTGCTAAGTATAGACGTGTGGACCCATCTAACTAGGCGGTCCATCATTAATGTCTGCATGTGTTGAGCTTGTCATCTCAACACTCCCCCTCACTGCATCTCTGCAACTCCAAGTAAGCTTCGAAACTTTTGAAGCTTCTCTATACCCAATGCCTTCATGAAGATGTCAGCTATCTAATCATGTGTGCTTACATACACCAAGTCAATCTCACCTACTAGTACCTTCTCTCTCACAAAGTGGTAGTGTACCTCAATATGTTTTGTCTTGGCATGGAACACAGGGTTCCTAGCCAAATGTATACTGCTCATGTTGTCACAATAAATGACAATTGGACCTTCCACTTGCACATCTAAATCAGCCAATAACTTTTGCAGCCATACTACCTCACATGCTACAACAGCAGTACCTCTATACTCAGCCTCTGTACTCGACAAAGCAACTGTAGATTGCTTTTTGCTGCTCCAAGTAACTGCTGTACTACCAAGAGAGAATATGTATCTGCTGGTAGATCTTCTATTAGACATACTACTAGCCCAATCTGCATCTGTGTATCCAAACACCTGTACATCTATACCTGCCTCATAGAAAAGTCCATAATGTAATGTGGACTTCACATATCTCAATATGCGTATGACTGCATCCAAATGTGGCTTTCTAGGTACTTGCATAAACTGACTCACAAGACCAACAGCGTAGCTCAAGTCCGGCCTTGTAATGGTCATGTAGATCAAACTCCCTAATACCCTCCTAAACATAGTAGGGTCTTCTATCTCATCCCCAACATCAGCATTCAACTTTACATTCGGCTCCAACAGGACTGAAAGTGGTTTGCATGCTGTCATACCATACTTGGACAACATATCCAAGCCATACTGTCTTTGGGATAGCCATATACCATCATCACATCTGATCACCTCAATGCCAAGGAAGTACCTTAGCTCACCTAAATCCTTCATCTCAAACTTCTTCTTCAAAAAGTCCTTGACTTCAACAATCCCACTATCACTATCACCTGTAATAATCAAGTCATCCACATAGATGACCATGATGACCAAACCTGCATCTCCCTTTCTCACATAAAGTGAGTGATCAGCATCAGAAACATAAAAGCCAATATTGACAAGATACTCTCTGATCTTGTCAGACCATGCTCTAGGTGCTTGCTTGAGCCCATAGAGCGCCTTCTTCAACTTGCACACATACGTGGGATGCTCTAAATCTTCATAATCTGTTGGCTGATCCATATACACTTCTTCCTGCAAATCACCATGCAAGAAGGCATTCTTCACATCCATTTGCTGCAACCTCCAACCTTTGGCTGCTGCCAAAGCAATCACACATCTGACAATTGCCATCCTAGCAACTGGACTGAAGGTTTCTTCATAATCTATGCCATATGACTAGGCATAGCCTTTTGCAACCAGCCTAGATTTGTACCTACTAATAGAACCATTTTCATTGTGCTTAATCTTATAAACCCACTTACATCCAATAGTTTTCTTGCCCTTTGGCAATGATACTAGATCCCAAGTCTTATTGGCCTCTAATGCAGCCATCTCCTCATCCATTGCTGCATTCCAATGAGTATGACCAATAGGATCCTCAAAACAAGTGGGCTCAACATCCTCAACTAGTTTCACCATATAAGCATAATGGTGAGCTGCATAACCTTCAAACCAAATCTTTTAACAGGGTATCTGACCCTACTAGATCTGTGTACCACCGGATCACTCAATGGAGCCTTTACATTATTATGAGCTCTCTATACACTTGGTGTCCTGATAGAAGGAATACCAAGCTCATCATCCAAGCTCTCTGAGCCACTGGAGTCTCCATCAAGAATTGAATCAATGCCATCTGACACTTTATTCTTTCGTTTGTCTTTACCTGTAGTACTACTAGATGCACCTAAAGATGTAGAGCTACTCCTTAGTCTCCTAGACCAAGGACTACCAGATGATGTCTCTGGTCCACTAAGAGTTCGTGATTCTTTCTTTTCAGCCTGCACATGAGTGTCATGACCATCATCATCATCCAATGCATCACCACTAGATGCATACCAACTGCTCATTTCATTAAAGATGACATCCCTGCTCGCTCTGAACTTACTTGTGACAGGGTTATAACAGCGATAACCTTTCTGCTCTAAAGAATATCTAATAAAGACACATTTTTGTGCCTTTGGATCAAGCTTCTTTCGTAGATCATCTGGCACATGAACATATGCAACACAGCCAAATACCTTCAAGTGCAATACATCAGGCTTCTTTCCAGTAAAGCATTCTTCAGGAGTCATCCCATGAACTGCAGTTGTGGGAGTTCTGTTCATAATATAAATAGCAGTATGAACAGCCTCAGACCAAAAGTGCTTAGGCATATTCTTTTCAGCCATCAAGGCACGTGCAACTTCTGCAATATGCCTATTTTTCCTTTCTACAATCCCATTTTGCTGTGGAGTATACCTGCATGTGAACTATCTCTTTATCCCATGAGACCTCAGAAAATCACTGAACTCATTCGAGAGGTACTCTCCCCCTCCATTTGACCTCAAGTACTTTACTTTCAAGCCTGTTTCCCTTTCAAACTGCACCCTTGAAAGTTCTAAAGTGCTCAAACGCTTCACTCTTTTCCTTCATAAAATATACCCATAGCTTTTTAGAATAATCATCAATGAATGTGACAAAGTATAAACTGCCTCCAAGAGATACATTTTGTGTACGCCCCCAAATATCTGTATGCATAACATCAAGGACATTTCTGCTTACATCTTTGTCATGTGAAAAGGGTTGTCTTTCCTGCTTACCAAACTGACATGCTTCGCATACCTTATGAAATTCTGCAACTCTAAATGTAGGCAAACTGGTAACCAACCCTTTGGACTGCATTAATTTTAGCCTTTGTACATTTGCATGTCCAATGCATTTGTGCCAAAGTTCAATATCTACAACAACACCTTTTCCTTTAGCATACATAGCAGCATTCATGGTAGGAATTCCACCATCCAAAGTGAACATACGTCTAACTCTACTTCCCTTTGCAACCAACCTGCACTTGTCATTGAAGTCTTCTACAAAGCAACCCTTTGCATTAAATCTGACTTGCAGCACTTGCTCTACCATCTGATCGACTAACACCAAGTTCTTTGTAATAGATGGCACATGTAATACATCTGAAAGACTCTTTGTCCTACCATCATGCAAGGATAAGGGAACTTTTCCAATATGTAATATTGGGTGGCATGAATCATCACCCGTCTACACATAACCTGTATTTTGTAAATCCTGCATCTCTCCAAACCATTCTGCATGGCTGGTCATATGATTGGATGCACCTGAATCAACATACCAAACATCATCATGTGTTCCCTTTCTTGTAACAGCATTCAACATATGCTGCATAACAAACAAGCGTTCATTTTTGTCTTCATTCTGTCATGAAGACAATGCATAGTTTCCTTGCTGCAACTTACCACTATGAATATCATCTTTATTAGCATAACATTGGGCTGCAATATGATGTGTTTTGCCACAGTAGTGACACACAATACCAGAGTTGTTAGAACCTCTGTTCTGCCATCCACCTCTTCCTCTAAAGCTCCCCCTACCTCTAAAGTTACCACGACCTCCTGAAACCTGCATATCACCAAATTGCTGATTCAATTTGTTTTGCTAGTTGTCACTACCATGTCCTGTACCACGGCCTCTTGAAGAGGACCTACCACATCCCCTTCTTGAACTGGAGTAGAAAGCTTGGACTTGTTCACCACTTTTTTCAGATGTCTCACTCTGCATGTTGATCTCTTCAGTGATCATAAGGGAGACCAACTCATTGAAATCTGGAAATGGCTTTCTGACATACGGAAGTTACAAAAGACTTCCAAGCCTTTTCATTGTTAAGTCCACCCAAGGTAGACGACAACAAATCATCATCATCAGGCATTGCATCAATCGTTGCTAAGGTATCTGCAATGCTCCTTACCTTTAGTGCATACTCATTGATAGACATCTTCCCTTTTTCAATGTATTCAACTCTTGCTTGAGTTGAATCTTTCATGCCTTTGTATTTACGGAAAACATACTTTCAAGTATGGTCCAAGGTGCATATGAATTCTCTGTATTTCTAATATGTCCCAGCATATTATTGTCAATTACTGCAGATAGCCAATACATGACCTTTTTGTCTTTTGCATTCCATTCCTTCCATGCCTTTGTCTCTTCTGCAATTGGAGGATCACTTACCTCTGGCTCCTTTTCTTCACCTGAAACAAACTCGTAGAGGCCTTTTCCAATAAGGAAGTTCGTGACACAGAACTTCCATGAAGGGTATTTGTTCTTGTCGAGCTTCTCAACGATGGGATTTCCACTGTTTTCTGCCATTATCACAAAACTAATACCAAACAGTAAGCAAATCTTCTACAACCCTCGACCTATAGTGCACAGCAATATTTTCATTGTCTGCTCAATAATACATGCAATCTGCAACCAGTTTGTAGATAAACCTTGTGTTTACTTCCTGCAAACACCTCAAAATTTACAGATTCGCAATCTGTAACCAGCGCACCCATTTTCGGTCAATACAACCAAAATCATAGTGTACCCTGACACTGTTGTCCGTAACCTTGCGGCTCTAAAATGAAGCCTGAAATGACCTCGGATGGCCAAAATAGCAGTGGCAAAGCCCTAAAAGGTTTATCGACAGAATAGACAGTGCTCTTCGCGTACACCAAATCTCACTACAATCTGAGATTTTTGCTCTGCCCTGCTTCTGGTGCCTCCACAAGCACTGTCCAAGAGAAAGAGTGGAAGAATGGGAGAGCTTCTTACCTGTGGCTTGCTTGCTCGAACCTTCCTTCTTCTCCTTCACTTCAGCCTTCAAAATCAGCCTCTCTCAGTGGCATGGCTCTGATACCATGTCAAGAATCACGTGGTGGGGGAACTTGCTCAAGATGCTGCGCCGAACACACACAGCATGCATAAGGAGAAGCTCACTCAAGAGACAAGAAGAGAGATGGAGGCCAAAACGTTTTCTTGCTGGTTTCTTCTTCTTCTTCCACACACTTTTCAATGTACAAAAAGTATAGATAAGATACAACATAAAGGAAAGTGGCCTGCTAAGTGAAACAATGCATAATCGACTATACTAGTCGATCGGTGCTATAACTATGCTAGTTGTAAATAGGTGTAACAACCTGAATATAATAAGTAATGAGTCAGTGGCTATGTGAGAGTCATAATGACCACCAACGTGCTAAGTGTAGATGTATGGACCCATCTAACTAGGCGGTCTATCATTAATATCCGCATGTGTTGAGCTTGTTATCTCAACAGTCACATGTTCCTTTACGTAATTTAGGGCACAAACACGAAGACAAGATAAAACATGATCAAACACTTCCTTAACTTATCTTCATATTAATATTTGTCGCCCTCCCATATAGGAGAATTAAGTATTCCTTTCTGCCTCCGCAGAAAAATCCTTTTGTCTCCCAGCAATAACCCTGAAGGTTTTATCCTACCAAGATTCTGCCTTGTAACTAGTATCAAGGCCTTGAGATCCCATCTCGAGTCATGTAGAACACTTGTGTAGGGCTCAGAGGCATTAGGATTTACGGCCAGAGCCCCCACTGTCACCCAAGCGTCCTCCTACGCCAAGTAATTTCCACAGAGAGACCTCTTGTGGAGGGTTCGGTCCACATTTTCGGCTCGGATTCACAACCCCCTTGGTTAGGGTTTGGTAGTTTGCGGGGGGTAGCTAGCACCATCCTTCCTTAATTATCCCTTTAGGAAATCATCCACAGCTGAAGCCACCAGTTTAATAACAATTACTAGGGAAACCATCCCTTTTATTTCCATGGCAATCAGTCATCTCAGACCCGGCCATGCAATCATCAATCACAAACAACTTGGATTAGCATCCAAAACCACATCAACAAATAGTTGAATGCACAACCTCTTACTTCAAGGAATCACAATTCCATTGCATGCACAACTAGAATTTAACTTGGATATATCAAAACACTTTTACAATCTTTCCAAACAACCAAGCATAACTTGGGTCAACAATCCATCTTTCACAAGACCAACCTTAGTTAAAACCATTTCAACAGTTTTGAGCAACATGCTTAGCATGAATCAACTACCCTAAAGTTCACTCTCCCCCTTGGGTTAGGGCTTCACAGGGTCGATTTAACAAGTTCCTTCAAGGTCCTTTTGTCTTGCGCGGCCCTCGATGGTTGCGAATTACTTGACAATCTATCTAGTTCATTGAGTTTCACAACCATAGAGCCTTTGATGGACAACCCTTTGTTGAAAAAGAAACGACTAAGTCCTTGGAGTTGGGTTATTAAGTTTTCAAGGTATGGTAATAAACCCTCCTTGTTGGTCATCAGTTGGACATCAACTTTAAGTAAATGCAACATCTTCTAACCTTCTATCTTTAAGTGTGATACTATGTAGAATTTTTCTAGTCAAATTCACTCCTCATGCGCTTGGAGCATACCAATGCAATACCCACTTTTATCACCTTTCCACTCTATTATCCCCATTAAAGTGATATGCAATGAGAAGTTCATGCATTAATAACCTCTAGACCCTAGTGTGTCCACCTTTGTGCAGGTGTTTGCAAAGGAAAACATATATCACAACAACTATTGTGTCGTAGGAAATTTCTTAAGTATGTATTAAATTCCTGAATGGATACATCATAGTGTAGGAAAACTTAGATGTTTAAGAGAGTAGTTTTGTATTGATTATAAACTTATTTAGGATGCAATCTATGTCATAACCTCAACTGAACATTATATGACTCGTACTAAGCCTTAATAAGTTTGCATCCTATGCGGGAATAGATTACAAATTCCTTTCATTTCA